>NC_089774.1:8963532-8973532 GCF_040412425.1 Macrobrachium rosenbergii | reverse complement strand
TTCCTGGCCAATGGCGGATAAAGAAGACTGTCTGGACAAATGTCAAGGAGAGGTTCTGCCCTGCGGAGGGGATGGGGGAACACAGAAGACGGTAGCGGTCTATAATCTGTCTTCATTCTCTTGTGAGTTTTTGGGATGTTGGTATAATGTGGGAATACCAAAGTGAAATATAATTGATAAACAGTAAAAAATCATTGCAATGAAATATAATGAATGAATTATTAAAATATAACTCCAATAATAATAATAATAATAATAATAATAATAATAATAATAATAATGATAATAAATAATAATAATTATTAATATTATTATTATTGATAAACAATACAAAATAATTCTAATAAAATATAATGAATAAATTATTAGAATATAATTTAATAAATAATAATAATAATAATAATAATAATTAATAATAATAATAATAATAATAATAATAATTAATAAAATAATAATAATAATAATAAAATATATTATTATTATAAATTATAATAATTACTAAAAAATAATTCCAGTAAAATATAATGAATAAATTATAAAAATATAACCCCAACAAATAATAATAATAATAATAATAATAATAATAATAATAATAATAATTAATTATTATTATTATTATTATTAACAATAAATTATCAAAAAATAATCCTAATTAATCTAAAACACTGAATAATTATTTATCACTCCCCCAGGGCCATCCAAAACCGCTGACATAAACCCACGTGACTGGACCAATCTACTGAGTGGAAAGAAAACTGGTAAATTATAATTAATTTATCATAATAATTTAATGTAATCGAGCCGGGCATAATATAGAAGAATTTTAATAGTTTCTTATGGAAGGAAATAGAGGAAGCTATACTTATTGGTTTTGGGGTCTGGGAACACATAGGAAGGTAGAGAGAGATGGATTGTTGGTCTGTAGATTAAGCAGCTGTTTACAATTGTTTTTAAACTAGCTTGATTAATTACCACTAATTATATAATTTTTATTTACAAATAATTAATTTCTAGTTTTCTCAAAATATCACTGATGCAAAAATTAGAATATTAATTGTTCAATTAAATATTTGATAATGAAAAATAATAAGTAAATGAAAAATAATTAATTAATTGTTAATGAAATAACTAAATAATTAATATTTTAATTAATAATGATTTTATTAGACAATAAAATAATTAAATTGAGTATTTAATTACTTGGTTATCATATAACTAATTCATTATCATTGTTATTGATTATTGATTTAATATTGCGATAATTAAATAGATAAAAATAGTAAGTTATTTAATCAAGTGGTTATTAAATAAATATTGGATTTTGCAATGAAATAATTAATTAACCCACAAACAAATAAATTCATTCATAAACAAACAAACAAATGAATTAATTGATTGGTTAATTAATTAATTAATTAACACCCAGGGGGGTGTGGCTTCGTAGACGTAAGGGTACCCTACCAGCTAATAGGCCCTAGGGAACGGTGGGGGTACCTGGGGAACACCCGTTACTTTACCTGCCCAGGTGTAACGTCATCAGGTTCCCCAGGTGTGACGTCATCAGGTTCGCTGACATCAAGTTCCCCTTCGGTGCCTACAGTTTGCCAGCCTACAAACACCTGGTCTGTACCGAAGTTGAATTGTTCGACAGGTGAGGCGGGATTTTTAGTGTTTAATTTGTGATTAATTATTTTCTAGTGATTGTTTTATGATTAATAATTTCTAGTGATTAATTTCTAATTTCTGATTAATTTGTGATCAATAATTTCTAGTGATTAATTTTAATTTCTGATTAATTTTCTGATTAATTTGTGATTAATGATTTATGATTAATTTGTGATTAATAATTCCTAATTAATAATTTCTGATTATGATATTTTCAATTATAAATAATTGATTCTAATTGATAATCTCGTATAAGAGGTAATTTGTCATAAATTACATTAAATATGATTAAATTAAGTCCAGTTTGAAGATTAAGGAGAGAGAGAGAGAGAGAGAGAGAGAGAGAGAGAGAGAGAAAGTCAAATTATAATAATAATTGTCCACCACTAAAACCTGCTGTATTCTGAATCATTTTGGGACAGACAACTCTCTCTCTCTCTCTCTCTCTCTAATTAACTAGATTAATTATATCCCAGCGTGCAACGCCTACCCACAAAACTGTTCCTCTCTCAATCAACTTGGGCACTCGACAAGTGGAATATACGTCTTGCGCCCATCTTGGTCAACTAAACCTGTTATGGTAAGTTTGACAATAATCATTATCCTTTTTTTATTATAATTGATTATCCTTCTATTTTTACGTATAGAGGCCGAAGGGGCTGGCAACCCAATGGTCTTTACGTATCCAAAATCATGTGGAAAATTAATGAAAAAAATGGATTTTTGAAAATTTCTTTTGCAAAAATATATATATATATTTTTATTGGTAATTTTAAATTAGCTGATGATTTTAAATACCTTTTTATGCGTTTATTATTATTATTATTATTATTATTATTATTATTATTATTATTATTATTATTATTATTATTAATATTAATATTAATATTATAATATTATAATAATAATAATAATAATAATTATTATTATTATTATTATTATTATTATTATTATTATTATTATTATTATTATTATTATTAAAAATCCCTTTAGCATTAAAGCATAAGATAACATCACTTTTATAGAGTTGCTCGTCGTGTACAACACATTCTCGCCTATTTCCTGAATCTATATTTTAAATACAAGTAAAATCCAACACAGTTTTCTACACAGTACCTCGTCATTTCCCACAAAGACTGATAACTTTCAATTAATTATTCAAGATACCAAACGAAGTACTTTCCAGACGCCTATCTAATCAGGCAGTCGCTCGTTGTGTCCGACAAAGTAGACGATTCATCTAAGAAAATGCGTTTTTCCTTTATTAAAGTTCCATCCTCAATATGGTCAGCCTATCTCTCTAATCTCGAGCTAGTAATCTCCCATTCAATATTGAAGACGTGTTTGTGTTGATTATTTTTTTCACTCGTTCCATGAGCGAAGGAGTAAAAAATTTAATTATTTTTCATTCGTTCAGTGAGTGAAGAAATAAAAAAATATAATTTTTCATTCGTTCAATGAGTGAAGAAATTAAAAATATTTTAATAATTTTCACTAGTTCCATGAGTGAAGAAAAAAAAAATACTTTTCACTCGTTCCATGAGTGAATAAATAAAAAAATGCAATTATTTTCCACTCTTTCCATGAGTGAAGAAAAAAAATTATTATTTTTCACTCGTTCTATAGTGAAGAAATTAAAAATTTAATAATTTTTCACTCGTTATATGAATGAAGAAATAAAAAAAAATTATTAATTATTTTTCACTCGTTCCATGAGTGAAGAAACAAAATAAAAAAAATTATTTTTCATAAAATAATTTTGTCACATCTTTTAATATTAGATATTTTATTTCTTTTTTTGTTGTTGAAAATTTGTTAACCATGTGAATAAATAACAATAATTTGATCCACAAAGATTATTTATTCATTATTCACTTTTTGTTCATTAAATAATAATTATTGATAATTTCCAACTCCTTAGACCATATTCATCACTCCTTAATACCATTAATTCTTCATTATTCATTATCATTAATCATTATATTTTTATCCTTCATTGTCCTATAAATAATATTTATTCATTGATTATCATTCAATATACATTTTATCAATAATTAGTTAATAATTAATAATTCACTAGTCATTATACATCTTTCATCTCTGAGAAAAACTCCCTATTTGATATGCATTATTCATTATTTTTTCTAAAATAAAAAATCGTACAGACAGGTGTGTTTTTAAAGGGTAAATGCCTTAGGAGAGAGAGAGAGAGAGAGAGAGAGAGAGAGAGAGAGAGAGAGAGAGAGAGAGAGAGAGAGAGAGAGAGAGAGTTAATTCTAATTTATACATTTTTTCATTATTTCTATATTTATTCATTTGTCTCATAAATTTGTATATATATTTCTATAAAAATACGTTTTAATGATTCGATCTCTCTCTCTCTCTCTCTCTCCCTCTCTCAGTAATACAGTAAGTACTACTGGTATTTACTCTCTCTCTCTCTCTCTCTCTCTCTCAGTAATACAATGAGTACCACTGGTATTTACTCTCTCTCTCTCGTTCAGTAATATAAAAAGTATTACTGGTATTTTCCTTCCCTCCTCTCTCCTCTCTCTCTCTCTCTCTCTCTCTCTCTCTCTCTCTCTCTCTCCCATGACCCAATTTTTCGCAGCGTGCATCTATTTTTGTTCACATTCTTTGTACCAAAAGCCCCTTTTGTTTTTTGCTTAAAGGTCATATACCCCCCGTTCCTTACATCCAATGTTTTCTTTTAATTTTTCTTTTATTTTTCTTTAATCATCTTTTATTTCTTACTTTTATTTTTTGCACTTTTGTTAAACGCTGTTTTGATGCTACATAATATCTACTGCCCAACAAAAGCCTCCAACCTGTTAAAAGAACGTTAATATTCAGGATTGCTTTTGTTTATATGCTTTTATTTTGATAATTTATTATTTTTTGTGATTTTGTTGAAGATTTTCCGTCTTTGTTTCTCGCTTTTGTTGCTTTTGTTTAGGTAAATTTTGCTTTATCTGTAATAACAGCTCAAATAAAAGCAGTGTGACTGCTATTATTTATTATTAATTTTGTGAAGAATGTCTATGTTTTTGTTGTTATTGTTAGATAATAATATATTATATTTACTTTTATTTTACATTTAATACATAGCTACTGCTTTGTCACTAATAATAGCCAAAACAAAAGCACAAACAAAAGCAGTGTGACAGGTATTTCATTTAAATGCATTAAACATATACTTTTATTTCATTGTTTATATATAATTGCTGCTTTATCACTAAAAATAGCATCAATAACAACTCAAATAAAAACACGAACAAAAGCAGCACTGAAACAGATTAACCTCGTCTCCCCAGATGTACTGCGACCTCGACAGAGACGAAGGGGGTTGGACAGTCATCTTCAGGAGGATAGATCTGACGGTACCGAAACAGTACCTGTACAAGACGGTACCGGAAACGACGGTAGAATACGTGAACGGTACAGGGCAATTGACGGAAGAATTCTGGATTGGTGAGGAATGAGAGATTTGTGGGTAGTTTTAGGTTAGGGTGTGAGGCTCGCAGCTTCATCCTAGAGTAAATTTTGAGGTTGAATTTGAATAATGTGAAAATTTCAGAAATTAATTTTGTGGGAAATATAATTGTTTGTTTATTCGTGTATTTGATATTTTGCTTTATGATATTGGTCTCTCTCTCTCTCTCTCTCTCTCTCTCTCTCTCTCTCTCTCTCTCTCTCTCTATCTATATATATATATATATATATATATATATATATATATATATATATGTACCTACATAATACACATACATATATACATACATACATACATACATACATACATACATACATACATACATAACCCTCCCAGCCATCATTACAAAACCACAATACCTAACCACAAATAATAAGAAGAGATAAAAAATAACGCAATTATTGGCAAACCAAACCGTAAATACACAACATTGCTTCAAATCACCGGTCTCCAAAAACTGGCAATTAAGTTAACAGGCGCAATGTGGCCACTGTCAGGCATAATTACCCAAATATAAAAACGTGAATACTCATCGCGATATTGGGGTCTCTCTCTCTCTCTCTCTCTCTCTCTCTCTCTCTCTCTCTCTCTCTCTCTCTCTCTCTCTATAAAGATATAAACTGTATATATATATATATATATATATATATATATATATATATATATATATATATATATATATATATATACATATACATACCTCACTTCTCTCCCACCACCACCAGGCTTGACACCACTGTACAAACTGATGGCAGAGAGACAGTACGTCCTGCAAATCGAAGTGGAGAGTTTGGAAGGCGAGAAACGTTGGGTAACTTATCTAGACTTCAAACTTGGTCCTCTAGAGAGGAACCACACAATTTACGTAGACAAATACTATGGCATTGCAGGTATGTAAATACAGGTCTATTTAGTTCATAAACTCGTAGATAGGATTGATTGTTTGTTGCTCAAACTGGCGTCGCAATCGTAGATGGGACTAGATTTAGGCTGAGGGATTTATAGAGACTCATAATATTCCCTTTAAAGTAAAAGATTCTTTGAGGAATCTGATTATTTTCCAGACTCAAAATATTTCCTTCAGACTAAAAACTTAATTGAGGATAAATAATTATTTTGGATTTACTTAAAAACCAAAATAAGCATAAAATGAAGAAATTTAAAACTGTTTCCTTAGATATTCCCAAATCCAAATAAGTAATCATAACTTGACATAATGGAGATATCTTTAAAATAAGCCTTGGAAAACAGTTTAGGATTTGAAAGGAGATTAATATGATTAATATATATATATATATATATATATATATATATATATATATATATATATATATATATATATATATATATATATATATATAATTATATTTATTTTCTGAACAGGTAATGGTATCAAAGATGTTACCAGGCAAAACCTAGTGACAACAGAACCTATTCATACGAACAATGGGACTAATAAAACTGGTACAGTGGTATGTGAAAAACTTTTATTTTTAATTCTTTTCATAAATAAATATCTATGCAGATAGATAGATAGATAGATAGATAGATAGATAGATAGATAGATAGATAGATAGATAGATAGATAGATAGATAGATAGATTAGATAGGTAATTGATTTTTGTCACTACTTTTATAAGTACAATTAAAATTCTTGTATTCATAAAGTTGAATCATATTCATGAATCCTGACTTAAAATATAAAGTGAATTTAAGTGTTTTAGTTTTTGTTACTTATGACAGAATCTATGATGGTTTACAAATATCCTATTTTGTACTTCATAGGCCTATTGATTCAAAATCTAGATGAGCCTTAAATTTCATTCACATTATTTTTAAAAGTTATTGAAAAACCTGACCAAATTTAGTGCAAAATTATTTTAGTTAAATTTACTTTTTAATTTGATATATAAATTTTAATTTCAGAATATTAAGTATGTAAATCAAAGTTCTTATTGCATATATATGTTTTGGTTATATGAATAGGTCTATAGCACGTTTACATACTATAACAAGTTGTACTGTTTGATGGTAATCAAAATATGTAGAATAAATTACTCTTGTAGATCAATTTAACTATGATTTTTGAATACCTTACCGAAAAATCAAACATCATAAAATAACATTAACTTCAAATAGGCCTATAACAGTCCCACAAAGATAAAAACGTTTAAATATCCTAGTAATTATGTATTATATATCATTAGGATAGGCCTAATTCTTCTGTTAAACAGAAGCACTATAGAACTGTAACTTAAGATGAGAAATTTCTATTTGATAGGCCTAATTCCCCTCTTAAATAGAAGCATCATAACACAAACTTAAAATGAGAAATTTCTTTTTTAGCAGCTGGTGGTATCTGGCATCACCCCAGCGATGGAGACACTGAGTTTCACCTCCTGGAAATGGAGTCCTTGGGAGGCAAATTTAAAGATGGCGGAGATGAAGATTAGACCTATAGCCTACGACGAAGGTATGAAGATTTCTAAAATACTTAGTATAATGTTTATTTTTTTTGTTTTACAGTGAATTATCATTGTCTACTGATAGATTTATATGAAAACAATATACTTTTATGGTTATAATTATGAAACAGAATAATATTATTATTAAAATTGGAAAAGTGTGATGTCATTTACATAAAAAAGGAAAATTTAATTTTTTCACCAAAGCAATAAGATTAAAATGATTAAACTCCACTCACGAATATTAGTCTTTTTCCAGGAATTTAATAGATAATAGTGAAGTAATTTGCTTATTATGCAATAAGGTAATTCTGTCTAATTGTTTTTTGTGGGTTATGCAACGTCAGACATACACATGCACACACACACTCACATACATACATATACAAATAGGCAAAGATGCATGCAAATACACATATGTATATATACACGCACACAGTTATGTACGTACGTGTATCTATCTATAAAAATACACCTTCAAGTATAATGAAACACCTCCCCTCTCTTACACAAGCATTATACTCAAGGCCCGTGAATAATAATGACATTATACAAACTCCGAGGGATGAATGACCCAGATGAAATAAGTTCATCCCAACTTGCACCTTTAACAAGGCACTCCCCTCCCCACCCCTTCTCACACACACTCTCTCTCTCTCTCTCTCTCTCTCTCTCGTCCCTCATATACGTCACACCTGGGTCAATAACATTAGGCAGGTAAAGGGGGGTTGGGGAGTTTTGGGTTAATTACACCCCAAAGGGGGTTGGTACGTGAATGTCCAGGTGATTAAACTTTGACCAAATGAAATGAGAGAGAGAGAGAGAGAGAGAGAGAGAGAGAGAGAGAGAGAGAGAGAGAGAGAGAGAGAGAGAGAGGTTTGGTATTAATTGTTCATGCTATGATTTTTTTGATTGAATTTTTAAAGATATATATTTTAGCAATGTTAGATAATTCGTTTTATGGTTTTTCAATGTCAAAAAAATTAAATGTATTTAAATTAATATATTCTGTTATATGCTGTTATTTTGTGATGTTTGTCTTTTGATAATAATAATAATAATAATAATAATAATAATAATAATAATAATAATAATAATAATAATATTAAAAATATAATACATCATTGATCTTAGTGCTTTCTTTAATAATAATAATAATAATAATAATAATAATAATAATAATAATAATAATAATAATAATAATAATAATAATATTTAAAAATCCTACAATACATCATTGATCTTAGTACTTTCTTTAATAATAATAATAATAATAATAATAATAATAATAATAATAATAATAATAATAATAATAATAATAAATCCTGTAATATATAATTGATCTTAATAATAATAATAATAATAATAATAATAATAATAATAATAATAATAATAATAATAATAATAATAATAATAATAATAATAATAATAATAATCCTATCCCATCCCAGCTATGTCCTGCAGACCATTCCTACACGTCGACCCCCACTACAGGAGGAACACCTACGAGGCCTCTCTGCCCTCCTCGAGGTCACCTGGCACATCCGTGAGGGTCACCTGCAAAGGTCACCTGTTGGAAGACGGTACCCGGGAGCCTGAGCCGGAAGTTACCTGTCAGAAGGATCTCAGGTGGACTCACCTGAGATTGAGGTTGCCGTGTAGTGGTGAGATTTTTAATTATTTTTGTTTTTTGTTTGTGAGTTGTTTGTTTTGCGTGTGAGGGGTTTTTCGTTTGTGCTTTGGTTTGTTTGTTTGTTTGGTAAGTTGTTTGTTTAGTTTGTCTGTCTAAAGATCTGTCATTATATTTGTTTTTATGTTTTTTCTTTATTTCTAATTTTCATGAATTTTTTATTTGAATCTATGTAATCTATTATTTATGTTTGATGAATTATCTCTCTCTCTCTCTCTCTCTCTCTCTCTCTCTCTCTCTCTCTCTCTCTCTCTCTATCTATCTATCTATCTATCTATCTATCTATATATATATATATATATATATATATATATATATATATATATATATATATATATATATATATATAAGTATCATTTAAAAAGGTATATGGCAACAATTTAATATCAATACTTAAGATATCTTAATGAAATAAAACTTTAAAAAGTAATAAAAGATAAATGACATCATTACTAAGTAAAATTAAAATATAACTACATTAACAATCTTTACTCTAATGTATTTTATTACCAATATTCAACACCAACTTCTTATCAAAAATAAACAAATCAATAAATAAAAAAAAAATTATGATTTTATTATTTTCATCTCAGCCGAGTGTCCTCCTAACTTCAGTCTGGACCCGTCAGGATGGTGGTGTTTCTCGGCTGATCTGTCAAGAGCTGAAAATGGTAATGTTTCTCGATT
>NC_089774.1:8946032-8953532 GCF_040412425.1 Macrobrachium rosenbergii | reverse complement strand
CCAGCTATGGCCATAGGCGCGATTGTATCAGCGGCCCGCCTGTTCCCAGACATCTTAGAGGCCAACCGCGAACTAAATTTCACCACCCAAGACCATCTCCACGCCCTCGACACCCTCCTCGTGGGCGTGAATGACATGTGAGTGGTCTGACTGAAGATTTTCTCATTGTTTACATGTGTGACGCCATCATGACGCCATCATGGCGCCAACATGACGTCACTGTATTGTTCCAGCGTCAGCTGAGAGGGTTGGAAGAGGCTCTTGTTGCCTCAAGCAAAGTGGTGTTTGCTGAGTCAGGGATTTTTATTTTTAGTGATTCCTGGACGTTTGGTTGTCTGGTTGGATGTTGTGTGTGTGTGTGTGTATATATATACATATATATATAAATATTTATATACTGTATATATTTGCATATATATATATATATATATATATATATATATATATATATATATATATATATATATATATATATATATATATATATATATATATATATATATATATATATATATGTATATACAGTAAACCCTCTAATCTCGTACTTCCTGTGCACTGTATACCATATATCGTAGCTTAAGCGAAGGAATGGTAGCTGTTGTGGCTGACGGGGTTCTAACAGCACTTCCTGACTTTCATGACAACAAACCAAAGAGAGACTGCGCAATCATGAGTCCCTCTGGAATTTTTGCCCATTTCAACAACCACAGTGAGATACCGCAAGGTGAGTTTTATGCCTTGTTGAGTTTTCTCGTCATATCCAGTTTACTATTCTTTAATCTAATCTTTAACTTTATATTAAAATTAATTGATACTTTTGATAACTTTAAGAGTATTTTAATAAATTTAGTAAAATTAAAAGTATCTTTCCCTTTTCCAAAACCCTCCTCTTCGCACTTACGAAACATACATGATCTAGATCAAAATTATCAAGAAGACAGAAGAATTATTAGGAGGGTCGGCTCATAAGGGTGGGTCGTTGCAAAGATTGCAGGCAGAGTTACGACAAATGATGATTGAGGCTCCCACATTAATCAGTGGAGGCGATTATGAACGTCTTGCTTCTGGCAGCCGCATCTCTCTGTCTTGCGTAGCAATTCTGCCAAATTTACGATTCGCAGAGCATTTCCTCCGGGGGCTCTTAATCATTCAAAATGACTCGTAGCTTTTTTTGGGGAGCATTTTTCTTCGAGACGTTTTATTATGAAGTAGAGCTGAGAGAGAGAGAGAGAGAGAGAGAGAGAGAGAGAGAGAGAGAGAGAGAGAGAGAGAGAGAAGGGGGTTGTTTTCTGAACAGACACAAGAAAAGTCGTAGCTTTCTACGAAGTGAAAGGAAGAGACAAAGTGAACTTTCAAATCTTCCAGACGTTTTATTATGATGTAGGGCTGGAGGGAGAGAGAGAGAGAGAGAGAGAGAGAGAGAGAGAGAGAGAGAGAGAGAGAGAGAGAGAGAGAGAGGAGAAGGGGGTTATTTTAGGAATAGATAGAAGAAAAGTCGTAGCTTTCCCCGAAGAGAAAGGAAGAAAGAAAGCGAACTTTCTAATCTGAAGTTGATTGATGGTTGCTTTACGTTTCCTCAGTGCATTTTCCAAGCGAGGACTGGCAGCTATAAATAAAGAAGATTCATTATTCCGTCTCGAAGTTTCCCTGGGAAGTAAAATGAAGTTGTTGCTGCATAATAAAACAGTATAATAAAACATGAGATAACGTCCCCCAGAGAGAGAGAGAGAGAGAGAGAGAGAGAGAGAGAGAGAGAGAGAGAGAGAGAGAGAGAGAGAGATCTTTCTTACCTCCTTCAATGCTGAGTTTCAAAAGTAAGGAAAATGCTGTTGCTGAATAATAGTATAATAAACATATATATTATATAACATGAGATAACGTCCCCAGAGAGAGAGAGAGAGAGAGAGAGAGAGAGAGAGAGAGAGAGAGAGAGAGAGAGAGAGAGAGAGAGAGAAAATCTTTCTTATCTCCTTCAACACTAAGTTTCCCATGGAAATATACAATGAGGTTTGTTGATGCTTAGCAAAACAATATAATATACATAATACAAAACACGAGATAACTTTCCTCTAGAGAGAGAGAGAGAGAGAGAGAGAGAGAGAGAGAGAGAGAGAGAGAGAATCTCTCTTATCTCCTTCAGCCCTAAGTACACCGCCTTGGAAACCCGCACCCGTCACGTACTCAAGTCAAGGGCCACTCCAAATCTCGACTTACCTGTGGACCCTGTAAATCTATTTATGTAAACCGACTCTCCCGAGATGGAGATGATGACGGTGGAGTGGGAAATGAAGGTAATGACGAGGGTGGTAATGAGGGTGTGTGACGCAATTGGGGTCTTATCATTTTCACTTGAATTTTTTCGCGCGTTAATGTCCGTCGGTGATGACGTCATGGAAGGGGAGACGGGTGTAAAATATATTACGTCTTGAAGATTTAGATTCAAATGATTTTTTTAACGATAATAGATTATAATATTTATCAATTTATGGTTACGGAGGCTTGTGCTACTTTTGTATATTTATCTACAACAAAAAGACTCCTAAAATAAGAATTAAACGCATCGAGAGAGGCATAACATCAAATATGGACGTCGTGCAAAAAGTTTTAGGCCCGTAACCCTCAGCCAAAATGTAAACAAACCAGTCTTGGCTAAAAGCAAATCTGAAAAACTATGAATTCCTGACATATAAAACAAAATAACGCTCTCAGAAATGGAAGATAAACAGTAACAAAACGAGAATAAGAGAAGAAACATACAAAATAACGCTAGGGAAAACGAATAAAGAAACAAGACCAAAAAATAACTCAGAGAAAAGATGAAGCTGATGAACTCCTCAAGGAGTTCAGAGAGGACCTTGAAATACATACTTAACGGGGTTAGGCTCTCGACCACAAACTTTCTCAGGGTTCGGAGGCCCACTTTTACCGAAAGGACTTTCTCTAACTTTCGGAATTCCTGCTTTCTTTCCCTAAACTTGGGGATTTTGAATATTTCCCACAGAGCTGAGATGTTTTCGTGAGAATCTGGTGAGCTTGTCAATAGTGGGGGCGTTTTGAAATGATGGAAATAATAGGATACATAGAATAACCCATATAAGGAGTCTCTCTCTCTCTCTCTCTCTCTCTCTCTCTCTCTCTCTCTCTCTCTCTCTCCTATTACAAATTTCCTTCTCTCATGTATTTCTAAATCTTTCTTCTAATTTTTCATCATTTATTTATTTCGTCTTGCCTTTTTGAATGATTCCTCCTCCTCTCTCTCTCTCTCTCTCTCTCTCTCTCTCTCTCTCTCTCTCTCTCTCCCCACAGAGTTCTTCGCAGCCCTCGGATCATCGGGGACGTTCGGGGACCTGTGGAATTTCGTGAACGGAAGTGACAGAAGGGACATCGAAGTCTATTTGGACACCTTCGAAGACATCGTTTCTATGTCCGATTGCGAGAACAAGTCTGATTTCATCCTGTGTCAGCTGCCTGGTGTTTTGGGTAGGTTGAGAGAGAGAGAGAGAGAGAGAGAGAGAAAACGAAATTTTATTTATGAAAGAGGGCGAGGAAAACGATTTAGAATGAAATGAGGAAAGAAAATTTGCAATAGGTAGGAGACAGAGAGAGAGAGAGAGAGAGAGAGAGAGAGAGAGAGAGAGAGAGAGAGAGAGAGAGAGAGAGAGAGAGAGAAGTGATTAGAGAGAGAGAGAGAGAGAGAGAGAAAGAGAGAGAGAGAGAGAGAGAAACAGGTGATTAGAAAGAGAGAGAGAGGCAGGGAGAATAAGACAGGGAGAGAGAGAGAGAGAGAGAGAGAGAGAGAGAGAGAGAGAGAGAGAGAGAGAGAGAGAGAGACACAGATATAGATAGCTAGATAGAAAGGGCGCGAGAGAGAGAGAGAGAGAGAGATAATGAAACCCTCAACATCAGACGCATCCTCCCAGCAAAAATCAATTAACCCTGTCGCGTCTTGCGAAAGAGGAATTGAAAAATACGAATAAAAAAGATAAATGAAAAAAAAAATCCACTTAAAAGAGAGAGAGAGAGAGAGAGAGAGAGAGAGAGTGAAAACAAGACTAATGAGGTTGGCTTACATCGCCGAGCGGGCGAGAAATTAATGTTCCCTCTAAATATTTCAAGGTTATTAATATGCAAATTCGCTCTGACAACGACGTCATTGTGTTCTGTGTTGGGTTACAGAGAGAGAGAGAGAGAGAGAAAATATCTTCATCAATTGCCATATCTAAGATACGAAATGAAAAAAAGTATTCTTGATCAATAAACGAATGATATGTGAAAGAGAGAGAGAGAGAGAGAGAGAGAGAGAGAGAGAGAGAGAGAGAGAGAGAGAGAGAGAGAGAGAGAGAATTGCACCTTCTGTTACAATTTCCATGTCTAAAATCCCAAAATAAAAAAAAGGAAATATCCTTAATCAATATTGATCACAAGAGAGAGAGAGAGAGAGAGAGAGAGAGAGAGAGAGAGAGAGAGAGAGAGAGAGAGAGAGAGAGAGAGAGAGACTCTACCCATCCCCTAAAACAATTTCCATATCTAAAACACCAAAACTCAAAAAAATATTCCTAATCAACTTTGATACAAATTCTGACTTAATAAGATGAAGGCAAAATCTCGTTTGAAGCTTTATCCCCAAAACCGTGAATATGAAGAATATTAATCGCAAAACCGTGAACATTAATTTACTCTTGAATTAAGTCAGACAGGGAAATATTCAAATATTCTCCCTCTGATTCAGTAATTCGTTGATGAGAAAAATATCTTTTTCTCGTACTGATGAAATGCAAACATATCTTCCAATATATTTCCTCAAGAAAAGCAAAGAGGGTCTGATAATGATATTCTGGAATTAAATGTATTAATCATATCTGATTATTTTTATAGTATTCAAGTACGTCATTACGTTCGTAATTTGCACTGTAATTATAGAGTGGAAATTACATGTAATATATTGGCTTATGCCATTTGCTTCTTAAAGTTTGAATATAGTTATTTAGTCTTAAGTAATTATCAGCGTTATAATATGATTATAACTGTCCTAATGTCTGGTATGGGCTTTTTATTTATAAAATTTAAAAAATTAATTTTATCCTAGAATTTTTACTCCTTATTCACATTTATGAATTATTATCAATAACTGAACATAAAATATGATGAAACAAATTAATTATTATCTATTCTGTTTAGTTTTGAAAAGTTCAAAAACAAATAATTCAGTTTTGATTACATTACAGTCATTTAATTATACTTGAGTTGAATATCCCTACTTAGAAATAATAAAAATATGTATTTTTTTACTAATATCCAATTTACTATCTACCTGTTTTCATTACATTAAAATACAGCAGCTATAATATTAGTTGTATATCCTTACTTAGAAATAATTTAAATATCTCCTCTTATTTCACTATTAAAAAATATCTATTAACCTAATTTCATTTCACTTTTTCTTTCAGAATGCTATTCAACCCCGCCACATCCTATGGGCAGTGTCCAGTCCTGGGATTTCACTCGACCACCTGTGATGACCTACGGGTCAAGTGTGACCTACCTGTGCCCAGGAGACCAGGTAAAGTGACAGGTGATTATAAAGGAAAAATAAAAGTCTAATTTGATCAGTTTTTTACAGGTGACCTGGTGATTGACAGGTAATTATAATGAAGAAATCAGTGTCTAATTAGATAAGTGTTTGTACAGGTGACCAGGTGATTAGCAGATAATTATAATAAAAAAATCAGTGACTAATTAGATAAGTTTGTACAGGTGGCCAGGTAGAGTGACAGGTAATTATAATGGAAAATTTAATGTTTAATTTAATATTTCATTTATATAGGCCAGGTGAGTAACTGATAATTTAAATAAAAAAATACTAATGCTAAATTTGTTATATTATTTATACATGAGACCAGGTAAGTACCAGTTAATTAAAATTCAAAAATGAATGCCTAATTTAAAAACGTGTTTGTCCTGGTGACCAGGTAAATAACAGGTATCTAAAATGAAAAATTAATGTCGAGTTTTATATATCATATATTCTAGACACTAGGTGAGTGGCAGGTAATTTTTATTTAAAAATCAAAGTCTAATTTCATATGCAATTTTATAGGAGACCAGGTGTGTATCAGGAAGTTGCAATCACAGAATTAATGATCTTATTTAAAATGTCTTGTTTACAAGGGACCAGATTTAAACCAAATTTGACATATCCTTTGCACAGCAAGTTGCCTGAGCTATAACATTGCTCTAAATACAGTTGGACAGTCTGGCAACTTAACCCTTTATGAAAAATTCAATGAAGAGAAAACTCAGTCAAAACGAATATAAAATGATACACTACCAATACATCTTACCTGACATATCCCATTTCACGCCCGGGGGAAAGCTAAAGCCCATTTTCTTTGCCTAATCTGAAATGCATTATGTTTACAACCGACTGGCTCCCATTTTCTCTCTCTCGGGGACTCAATTAAGCTGTTTACCCCACTCGAAAATTGCCAGGTTCCAAAACTTCGTTCTCTATTCCCTCATCGTCGCTGTGGGAGAGTCATGTTTTTCTAAAAAGGGGAATCATACTTCATTTCTGTCTTTTCTCGTTGGGGAAATGTTTTTATTTTATTTCTAGGTCGAAGAACGTATGGTTTAACTTTTATATAATTTTCTCGCAGTTATTCACCCTGATTTTATATACAGCTTTATTAATTTGGGTTGATAAAATCTAAAATACTTTTATATATTTAGTTAATTACTTTCCCCATTAAAAATACATTAAATTTAATCTTAATTCAATAATTACTTAAATATTTTACTTTCCCAATAAAAATATACCAAAGTCAATTTTGATGCAATAATCAATTAAATTTTTTACTTTCCCAATTAAAAATATATAAAATTCAGCTGAAATTTTATCAATTAATTCAAATCTTTACCTGAACAAGTGAAACAATATTTATCAAATTTATGACGAAAATAATTATAATTGAATAAATTTTCATTTCACAACAAAAATATATCAAATTCAATTTGAATTCAATGAATAATTAAATTTCTTACTTTCCCAATTAACAATATATCAAATTCAATTTGAATTCAATAAATAATTCATTTTTTACTTTCCCTGTTAAAGATATATCAAATTCAATTTCCCAATTTAAAACACAATTATAATTGAATAAATGATTAAATTTCTTTACTTTCCCAATTAAAAATATAATAAATTCAATTTCAGTTCAATAATTAATTCAATTTTTTTACTTTCCCAATTAAAAATATATTAAATTCAATTTCAATTCATAATTAATTAAATTTTTTACTTTCCCAATTAAAAATATATTAAATTAGATTTTAATTAAATAATTAATTCAATTTTTACTTTCCCAATTAAAAATGAATTAAATTTAATTTTTAATTTAATTTTATCTCTTTAATTAATCCAAACAGGTGTTACAATATACGCAGACGAAGTCGCTGACGATCACCTGTAGGGGGGCGATGGGGGGTTGGCAGGGGGAG
>NC_089774.1:8923532-8941032 GCF_040412425.1 Macrobrachium rosenbergii | reverse complement strand
TGGATTGAATGGGAATAATTATTGATAATTATAATTATTAATATCAATAATTATTATTAGCAATAATTGTCAATAAAGTTAGAAATAATTGTTGAATAATAACATTCTTTCAGTCGTATCATATTGACAAAAGCTGCGCATAGAGAAATAGTTTAGTATATATGATCTCTCTCTCTCTCTCTCTCTCTCTCTCTCTCTCTCTCTCTCTCTCTCTCTCTCTCTCTCTCTCACATACACACATACAAGAGAAGTAATCGTTGAATAATCACATTCTTCCACTCGTGTTGTATCGACAAAAAAACTGCTCATGGAGAAATAGTTTAGCATATAAGATATTTCTCTCTCTCTCTCTCTCTCTCTCTCTCTCTCTCTCTCTCTCTCTCTCTCTCTCACACACACACACACAAACTATTCCTATTCCTACCGAAATATACCACGTCACAACACACAGCTATCAAACCCACCGTAACCCAAAGAGATATATAGCCACGGTTACCCCTATCGCATAGAAAACGGAATGTAAACAACAGATACGAATACTCAAACCTAGAGCGCGTCTCCCACTCCAAAAAAGAGAGAGTCTATCCATTCCGTATTCAACAACAGATAACATTAAAACCAAATGGGAAGGAAATTCGAATTATTATTTAGAATTCCCTCTCGTAATGCGCCACAGGAACTCGTGTTTATTCAGCTAAGGCTCAAAACGAAGGAATTTCTAAGGAGAATTCCGCCTTACTCCACCTCGACCGTGGGAAACCTTTTCCCACCGTGGGAGTTTTGGGAGTTTTCGCCAGCTGTGGGCGATTTGTAAGTGGTGGACACTTCCTTGGCAATAATGCGAGAAGCAATGATCATGGGGGAATGGTCCGTAATGGCGGGTGTTATAGAAATATAGATTTTGATAAGAAGAGATGGGTATTCGGGCGATGCTTTGGACTGGGGAATTGGAGTGGGTATAGGTAAATTTATATTTGTAAGGTTTTTATATAAATTTGTGATATATATGTATAATTTCATATATATAAATATAATTTTAATATCAGCCTTTGCCGAGGAGAACCTCTTCATTTTACCGATATTATTTTGGTTCTACCGAACTGCCTCTTCCTTAGCTATACTCATAAAAACTAGCTGGTAATCACAAGCTCAAGAATCAACCGGTTTGGAGAGCCCTTTACTTAATAATATTCCTTTTTTAGAATACAGAACCCACTGCCTTACTCTGTGTTCCCTGGGCTATAATATCAGGCTTCTATCTTCTTTAATTTGAGAAGAATCACTTGATAGTCTTCTATTAAAATTCGCCTCATGGTGAGACTTCTGATTTAGGCTATTCGTCGTAAAAGAAGAAGAAGAAGAAGGAGAAAAAGGAGAAGCATAAAAGGGGAAGAAGAAGAAGAAGAAGAAGAAGAAGAAGAAGAAGAAGAAGAAGAAGAAGAAGAAGAAGGAAAAAAACGAAAGGTTAAATTGCTCAGTTCAAAGTTTCCTTTAGCAGAAGATCCCGGCCATTTGCCCCGAATTTCTCAAAACGTGTTTACACTCCAAGCGTCCGTAATGGACGCAGAAGTTGTGGGAGGGGAAGGCAAAAGCAAAAGCACCTGCCACTTCTATAAATAGCCCCTCCAGACGCGTTGTATATAGCCCCCCATGCGATAATTATAGAAACCTCTGAAGACGCATACACGCATACACATAGGCCTAGCGACTGGCAAGGCAATTACAGTTGGAGAAAAGAGGTGACGTCAGCAGCAGATCGTATCTGGTTGCTTTAGTGTTGCTTGTGACGCCGTGGGAGGATGACGTCGCTTGCTTCTCTCTCTCTCTCTCTCTCTCTCTGTCTCTCTCTCTCTCTCTCTCTTTGGCAAGGAAGGTCTTCCAGGATTGTTCGTCTTGACTTCCAATAGTCAGCTATGTACCAGGGTGCTCTGCCCTACCTTTGAGAGTCTTGTTCTAAGAGAGGGTCTCTTGATAGAAAGGAGTCAATTGATTATATATGAAGATATTGCATCCAGCAATTTCTGAAGAGAAATGACGCGAGGGCTGTTTTGGTGAAAGGCGTGACAGGGAACCGTGTCTCAAATTTCGTTACGGTTGCTCAAAGGGACCAGGGAATTTCTCAGAGTCTCAACAGAGAGAAATATATAAGGCCTTCTAAGACCTCTGTTTCAAAAGGGAGAGATAGGGTCTTTCAGCTGTCAAAGATTTTGTCTTTTTGATTAAAGACCTCACGAATTTCTTAAAAGGTAGTTTTTTTGGGATTTGTAGGACTTTGTTTTGTTGACTAAAGACCTCGCAAATATTTTAAAAGGCTGAATTGGGGTCTTTGAACTTTGGAAGTCTTTGCCTTGTTGATTGAAGGCCTCAGGAATAATTAAAAATGCAGTATTGGAGTCTTTTGGCTTTGTAAGACTTTGCTTTGTTGATCAAAGACCTCACGAATCTCTGAAAAGACTGAGATGAAGTCTTGGGCTTTGCAAGACTGTCTTGTTGTTAAAGACCTCAGGAATAATTTAAAAGGCAGTATTGGAGTCTTTGGGCTTTGTAAGACTGCTTAGTTGATCAAAGACCACATGAAATCTAAAGAAAAATTCTGTGGTAACTTCTGTGAGCTGTCAAAGTAACAGGTAACCCAGAAGATTTTGTGATGTCTGAAATAAATTGTTGTTGATAAATCAGAAAAGGAACTTTGATAAACAATGACAAGTAGGAGTTTGAAATTTGGCATTGATATAGAATGGCTATAACTGAATGATAGCTAAATTTGCCTTAATAAATATAGATTGATAGCTATGTTTAATTAAAAAAATATAAAAGACTTGGAGATTTTTATTAGGATTGGCTAATAAAGGATTTTATTACAAGCAACGATTTCATCACGACGATAAAATTGTCAAAATTTTTCATTTCATCTTTAGCTTTTATCTTTAAAGGGTAGAAGTATCAGGAAATATCCTTATCCCTTAAAATTTTAAAGGGCCGAGAGCTTAAAATAACTCCTCATCCCTTTAAATCTTTAAAAGGCTTAAGTGACTGGGAAGTATTTCGTATCCTTAAAAGGGTTAAGTAGGATCAGAAAAAAATTCCTTAAACCCGAAGAGGGTATTGTGGTTAGATGGGTCTATCATCCTTTAAATCCAAAAATGGACGAAGCACTTAGAAAGTGTCCTAATCCCTTAATCCCTTAAAAGGTAGAGAAATAACAGACACTCTTAAAGTAGATGAGTTAGGACAATCCCTTATCCCTTTAAAGGGGTATATGAATTGGCAAAGTTCTTCGTCCCCTAAAATCATTAAGGGCAGAAATTTAATTTTTTTTTTGCCCTTAAACCTTCAAAGAGGTTTGAGGTTACTAAACTTCTTGGTATAAAAACCATTTGAGGTTAGTTAGAGGGTTACAAACACCTACCAGTCCTAACTCTGAACTAACAGAACAATGAGAACACCAAATCATGTATTATACAATCATTGTATAATACAACAACTGCATTCGTGCCAAACACCACCCCATCACCTAACGCCTTGATAATCGTCTTAATGGCCCTGTAGATGCCTGCAATTCACCTGTAATTAAGCCCTAATTAATTTGATCATGCGAAACAGCATGATGCATCCACCTGACGTATGCAAATTAGAATAGATTTACCTGTATTGACCTTTGTATACCTGTGACCCCCCTTCACCTTATCTCCTTAATTGATGCTGAGTGGTAGAATATGCTTATAAATGAAGGATGTGATTTATACTGTGATTTGCATTTATTAAAATGGGTTAATGAATGAATATTATTAAAGTGAGTTGATGTATTCTCTTAAGTGGACAGTCTGATTGATTGATTGATCGATAGATGTGGCTGACTGCATGCTGACTGATTCAGTCAACTGTTTTTTCATATTTATTGATAGATGAAAGGTACAAATGCATGGATTTTTATGACTCAATAATAATAATAATAATAATAATAATAATAATAATAATAATAATAAAAAATCTTATCTTAGGTACAATACTTACACACTCTCTCTCTCTCTCTCTCTCTCTCTCTCTCTCTCTCTCTCTCTCTCTCTCTCTCTCTCAAGTCTTTTCAGGATCTACCCTGGCCTTAACCCACTGCAGTGGACTAACCACCAGGCACCTAATTCAGTGCTTAGGCCAGCAAGACCATTGTATATGTGTTTGTGTACATGTATGTGAGTGTATATGTCATTGTGTATGTGTGTGTGATGTATGCACATACATATACAATGCCTTAGGAGTATAATTAGGAATCCCCCTGATAAGAAGAAGAAAAGGAAAGGAAAGTGAAGAATTGTTGAGCAAATTGATGTCGCGGAGAACGAACCTGATTTCTATGGAAATGGATTTCTCGTGAGCTTGTCCTTGGAGGCGAGGACAAGGCGCAATTGCTATTAGTGAAAGTTATGGAGGTCCTCTCTCTCTCTCTCTCTCTCTCTCTCTCTCTCTCTCTCTCTCTCTCTCTCTCTCTCTCTCTCTTTTAACACGTTTTATCTGCATTGGGATTTTATCTATATCAGTCTTCCCACGTAAAGGGAAGTAGTCATTATTGATTTTGTTTTCTCTCTCTCTCTCTCTCTCTCTCTCTCTCTCTCTCTCTCTCTCTCTCTCTCTCTCTCTCTCTCTCTCTCTCTCAAACTCCATTTTTAAGGATTAATCTAAAGGATTTTTTCTCTCTCTCTTTCTCTCTATATCTGCCTGTCTGTCTCTCTAAAAATGCATTTTTAAGGGTTATTTGAGTAATTTCTCTCTCTCTCTCTCTCTCTCTCTCTCTCTCTCTCTCTCTCTCTCTCTCTCTCTCTCTCTCTCTCTCTCAAGTTACGTTTTTAAGGTTTATCTAAATAAAAATAAAATTCCTATTTTCGTACCTGGCTGTAAACAGATAAGCCATGCGGCAAAATTATTTTGTATTTCAATAATGTTTAATATAATTATTCACATTTGAATAAAATTATTAGATTAATTTGTTCATTTAAAAATGCACCGCATCATAATTAATTTGGAGAGAAAGTTTACAGCAATCTAACATTAATGTTAAGCCCTGAAATTTAAGCAATATTATTTTATGGATATATATATATATATATATATATATATATATATATATATATATATATATACATATATATATATATATATATATATATATATATATATATATATATATATATATATATATAATGTAAATATATATAGTCAATAAAATTACAATGATAATAATATATTTTTACAATAAATTCCTCTATGTCTCTATGCTAATTAAATATAGCTATTAAAGATAATTACTAAATAATCTAATTATTCAATTGTATTTCTTCAGTTAGCAAAAACTAACCAATTCAACTTAATTACACAAGACATTAAAGAATTATTTTTCTATTAACTAACCAATGTTTTCATTTCAGGTCATAAACATAAACCATTTAATTCTTCATTGTGTTCATTCCTACATTTTATATCTTGCTTAACCCTTTCTTTCTAATTTTACTTTACTCCATTTCACTTACTTTCTTGGTGTCTTGGCTATCTTGATAATTGGTTTAATAACTGATTATTTTATTTCTAAAAGACATAATAATTATTGTGTCTTTTTGAAGATTTCACTACTTATGTATACTGGATTATGTCTTATGTATTTTGTAATGTTGATATGTAATGGTGTATAGGAATAATATATGTATTAGAATGTATAAATGTGTGTCTTTTATGCCTATGTTAAATGTATGTATGTACATATGTGCATACTATATATATATATATATATATATATATATATATATATATATATATATATATATATATATATATATATATATATATATATATAAAGTAAATATTCTCTTTACAAAAAACAACTCAAAAATAAAGAAAAAGATAATTCACTACCAGTGAATATCAGGTACTGTTTTTTTTAATACTGTAATTAACCCCCCCAAAAAACATCAATTCGTTGACAATAATCTGATAAAAAAGAAAAAAAATAATAAAGAGAGTTTGTCATTGACTAATACTTCCGTGACCTCAGATGACCTTGGCCCAGGTCTTAATGGCAAACCTTATTGACCCATATTGACGTTCGTGGTTATGAGAGGACCGTAACGAATGGCTGACCTGACATGTCAAAGAGAGTGAGAGAGAGAGAGAGAGAGAGAGAGAGAGAGAGAGAGAGAGAGAGAGAGAGAGAGAGAGGCTAAAAGTTCGACAATTAATCTTTACAGAAGTTTTTACTCGATGAAGTAGTTTCAGAGAGAGAGAGAGAGAGAGAGAGAGAGAGAGAGAGAGAGAGAGAGAGAGAGAGAGAGAGAAATTATTGGCGTTATTTTATTTAGGCTTCTCGGATGATTAGTATACAAATGTAATGGTAATTTATTAAACTAATAATAATAATAATAATAATAATAATAATAATAATAATAATAATAATAATAATAATAATAATAATAATAATAATAATAATAATAATAAAACAGTGAATTATAAAACAAAACAAAATACAATTACTACGAATATTAATACTATCAGTTCATTCAAAAAAAAATTCATTGTATAAAAAAACTATTATACAGATGGCCACCAAATTTCAGGCAACTGAACCTAATGGCAGATGAACAATACTTCTAAGACAAGAGGCAATTAGGCCCCATAATGATGTCAATCATTATGCAAAAAATCGATTATATTAATGAGTAAATAATTTTTCATAATTTTTCGTAATTTTGGGGTAGGATAAATATACGACTTTTGGAGCCCCCTTGAAAAAAAAAAAAAAAAATGATCCGCCTTTGTCAATTTTTAGATAACGTACGAAGCACATAATGCCTTATAATGACCCGGGTATAATGACTGGGATGATACAATGATTAGAATATAATGAGGAAGGCGATGAGGTTGGTAATGGTGAAGGGCTAGGGAGTAATTAGTGTTGCTTTCGCCAAAGGAATGTCGAGATTTTCTTTGATGTTTGATGAATGGTCCAACAGAATTTGGGGAAGATGGTGATGGGTGGATAAATATAGAGAAGAGAATAATAATAATCAGGAATAGACGCAACAAACAAGGAAATAGAGAAGGCTGCTAACCAAAAAAAAAAATAGGAGAGAGAGAGAGAGAGAGAGAGAGAGAGAGAGAGAGAGAGAGAGAGAGAGAGAGAGAGAGAGAGAATGTCTTATGTCTTTTGAATTTTTATAAGTTGGCAAATAGAGAGAAAGTGGTAGAAGGAAATTTAGATAAAAATAGAAGAGAGAGAGAGAGAGAGAGAGAGAGAGAGAGAGAGAGAGAGAGAGAGAGAGAGAGAGAGAGAGAGAGTTTTCAATTTCAAGATAATTAGAGAGATAAACAGTGAGTTAATTCACCTGATGGTAGAGAGAGAAAGAAAATGGTAGGAGCAGAATGAATCAGAGAGAGAGAGAGAGAGAGAGAGAGAGAGAGAGAGAGAGAGAGAGAGAGAGAGAGAGAGAGAGAGAGAGAGCCCTGACGTCTGGTAACAGAACACCATAAGAAATCAAGCATTTTTTCCTCTGCTACCCCAAGAGAAGATACAGGTAGGTGGGGGAAGAGTCATCTGGTCTCCTACCCTACCCCCCCCTCTCTCTCTCTCTCCTTCCAATACTTCCGGCTTTTTGAAATGGTCGAAAGGACCTCCTCAGCCATCTCCCCGCTTCCTGTGATCCTTTCAGCCACCCCCATCCCATCACCACCACACGCCCACTCCATACCCTACCCCCACAAAACAAAAAAACAAAAATTGAAATCAAAGGGTCTTCTCTTGCATTCTGGGGGATAGGCAAAAATGTCATCTGGGTTCTCCTTTTGAAATCAGTTTTGAATTTTGGGTTCATTTTAAAATTATGAATGAGTATTTTTTGCTCAGTATGTGGGAGAAGATAATTTATGATAGAATATAGCAATGAATAAATAAATTATGTTAAAGATGATGAAGAAAGATTAAGAGATTTGTTTACGTTTATGAAAGAGTCGAATTTATTTCTGTATATCAATGAGAAATGTTTGTTTACAAAAGAGTGTAAAGGTAAAATTTAAAAGACGATTGAAGCAAAAATTAAGTAAATAAAAGGCAGAATGATAACGAAATTAATATAAGAATATGGATAAAAATGAGAAAGAATTAGATTAGTTAAAATTCATGTCACAAATGAAGAAAAATACAAAAATTCAGGAAAAATTAAATTAACACTATGGATAATATTACCAATGCAATATAAGTGTTAAAATAGCTATTTAACCAATTTAACCTACTCCCATCACTATAAAATCCCATTACAATTGGTTAAAATTTGTTTCAAATTAAGTCAAAAATTTTTAAAAATTAGTGTTAAAACAAATTTAACTTCCAGTATGGATAAGAATCCTAATTCAGTGTAAGAGTTAGCAACAACTATTTAATCAATTTAACCTATTTCCATCACTATAAAATCCCATTCCAATTGGTTAAAATCTGCTGCAAATTCAGCAGATAATTTAAAAAAATCAAGATAAAAATTAAATTCAATTAATACTATTGTTAAAAATGCGAATGCATTGCAAGTTGAAATAACTCTTCAACCAATTTAACGTATTCCCATCGCGATCAAATCCCCCTTCCAATCCCCATTTCTCCCCAGTTTATTCCCCAACCATTCAATTCCCAATTCCCCCACCCCACCCAATTACGACCTCCACGGCGAAACCAGCAATAGCGCAGGAAGGCTGGTTTACAGAGACCCATCCTGGTTATTGATCTGACCTGACACTTAAGAATGACGAGACCAGGTTTGTCTTCAGTGCCATTTATTTCGTCCGCTATTGACACTCTGGAGCCAATAGTCAGAAGTGCCAAGGTCGCTATTGGTCAATACGTAGCTGCGTCCGAGGCTGGGTAAAGCCTGAGTTATACCAAGCCTGGTATTGTTAAGATTATTGTTATTATTGTTCAGGGGATGAAGCCTGTTCATATGGAACAAGCCCACCACAGGGGCCTTTGACTTGAAATTCAAAATAGTTTTATTATTATTATTATTATTATTATTATTATTATTATTATTATTATTATTATTATTATTATTATTATTATTATTATTATTCAGAAGATGAACCCTAATCATATGGGACAAGCCCACCAAAGGTGCCACTGACTTGAAATTCAAGCTTCCAAAGAATATTATGGTGTTCATTCGAAAGAAGTAATTGGAAATACAAAAATTGGAGATCAGTTATTAAAAAACAGATAAATTAACAAAGTACTAAATAAATAAATAAAAAATGTATTTTTTATTCATATTACAGAGGTTTTTCTCACTATATGACCTTTGCCTATTCTTGTGGGATGACATTCTTAGCCCAAAGACCTTTTTCTTGACCTCAGCCAGAGACGACCATCTAAAGTCAGGTTGACAGGTAGGAATTACATCAAACACGAGCCAAGAGCTGTAATAATACCTGTATATTTATAGTCATCGCCATTCTGGTTAGTATTGACTTTCAAAAACAGCATAAAATTCAAATTAAATGTAATTCATAGCAACATAAGGGTATATTATTTTCAAATGGAGTTTATAATGAAAATAAATATATCAAATTATATTCCAGTCCACTTAATATAAGGGTATGTAATTTGAAATTAATTTAATCGTCCAATTCTTATAGACATAATTACAGAAAAGTGATTTTAAAACAGATATATAAGTCTGCTGTATGACCTAAATATGTCAATATCCACGAGGGATTTTTTTGAACTTCACACACAATGAGGAACGTGAAACACTAGCACTTCTCTGTCTCTCTCTCTCTCTCTCTCTCTCTCTCTCTCTCTCTCTCTCTACCTACATAGCTCCCACTACAATTGATTCATCAGATAAAATATACAGAGGCATATATAACATTGCCCTCTACGTCACTGTGAGTTAGTGCTAACCTGAAAATTCATTTTACCTACCTTTTGATTGAGTGGAAAGGTCACCGGTGGAATTGGAGTGAGTTGATCGATGAGGCAGGATTGATTAACAATTTGCTTGCATATTCCATCAGTCTGTGACCGAGTTTTGGAAAACCTTACGTCGTGGTGAGGTCATGAAAATAAATATTTATTGTCAGGGGGGCTGTTGTTATCCAGACGTACAGGTATTCATTTGTATATTGATTACCCATTGTTCTCTCTCTCTCTCTCCTTTATTCGTTATTCATCACGAATGCCAAAATGGCTTGGAGGTGTGATTTTAAAATTTCATTTATTGCCGTTTGACATAAAAAATAACCATCGAAATTTCTCCTCAATAAAAAAGAACAACACAAATCGAATGTTTTAAGAAATTTAAATCCCCCAGAATTGTTTCATTTGTTCGAGCTATTTGCAAATAACTTCAAACAGCAATCCATAACGCTGGAGGAACGCGACACTTTACAGCGAATGTTTTGTTTACATTATTTGATGACGTCATTCAGCCATTGTAATGAACTAGTGACGTCAGAAGCTATTTTACTCGCGCTGCTTACGTAATGACGTAGTTGCCAGGTGTCGCTTATGTACAAATGTTAAGTTATAAGTTTGGGACAATATTCATCTTGTCTAAGTATATTTTTTACGTAAGTTCATTCTTTTTAAAGGTAACGAATTATTGGAGTATGTAGTTAAGTGTGTATTCATTCTTCATATACAGTAATCTTCGTAACTATATATTATGGAGTTGCCAGTTAGCCTTTAAATGTCATTCACAAACACCCCTCCTTGTAGCCAACTGTGTGAACAATAATTCTTACAAAGCTTTAATCTTGCTTCATTAAAATTAACTGAAATTTTCACAATAACTATTTTTGAATTAATACATTATAAAATAAAGGCTTTATGGAATAAAATGAGATTTTATGGCTTTTAATTTGTCATAAATATAAATAGATTTCTTGTTCATTACTCTAGAATCCTTGGGTAAGACCCGCCCCTTACACTATAAAACAAAAACTGGCAACTCTTCGACGAAAAACATATCGTATAATTAGCATTTAAGAGCATTTCTATACTGAAAATCCATATTAAATACTTTTGTTTCTGTTTTTGAGAATTTATGACAATATGCATACCCAGAAAGACAAGGTATCATTATATAAATTCTATTAAGAAGTCCGATGGCTGGTGGCATAAGGCAACTGATCAATGACGCAAGCAGAGAGTATAGCAGATGACGTCATCGACAGCCAATGAGAGAGCAGAAAGGAGGAATTGGATGGAGTTCCTCTGGGTTTATGTGTTACTGTTGAGGTCCTTCAAAAAATCTTATTTTTTATATATTTCTCGTCTTTTTTTATCAGAAAACACGTACATAATCGTGCTTCTGGCAACGATATAGGATATGCCACCACCAGGCCGTGGTTAAAGTTTCATTGACCGCGGCTCATACAGCATTATACCGAGACCACCGAAAAATAGATCTATTTTCGGTGGACAGAAAACTCGACTGCGCCGAAGAAGAAACTTCGTTGCATTTTTTACTTGTTTATTATAGTCATTTGTTGAAAATATTGAATATTGCAAAACAGTTCGTAAACGGATTTGGCAAGAAGTTCCTACTGTTATTAAAGTCATTTATAACAGCGCTATAACCCTGACTTTAATTATGATTATTTATTGTATATTCACCGTGTATCATCACGCCTTAGTGACTATGAAACGTATTTTCAAACCTACTTTTCCGACGCTGTTTCATAATGATTTTACAGTTTTTTATGGGCAATAAAACCTTTTTTATGACTGGTATGAAATCATTTGTCCATTATGTATATACCAGAGTCATTATGAAAGCGAAATATGATTTAGAATGATTTTTAAAATATTTTTTTTTTGTTGGCAAATCTTTCGATAAATAGTTGTTAATAGGCAGTTGTGATTTTTGTTGTATTTTGTGAGTTTTATTTTGAATAATTAGTTGTTTAATTTTCACTATAAATCATAAAGTTATTTTTAGCTTTGAAAACTTCTTAAAATTCACATTTATAAGAATACATTTGGATTAAATAACCTAACATAAGGATTCTTTGATTTTCCAACTGATTATTATTATTATTATTATTATTATTATTATTATTATTATTATTATTATCATTATTATTATTATTATTATTATTATTATTAAGTAGTTCTCAAAGCCAAAAAACGAACAGGTACTTAAACTTATTATTATTATTATTATTATTATTATTATTATTATTATTATTATTATTATTATTATTATTATTATTATTATTATTATTATTATTATTATTATTATTATTATTATTATTATTATTACATAGTTCTCAAAGCCAAAACAAGAACAGGTAATTAAACTTATTATTATTATTATTATTATTATTATTATTATTATTATTATTATTATTATTATTATTATTATTATTATTATTATTATTATTATTATTATTATTATCACGTAGCTCACAGGGCCAAATCACTCACAGGTACTAAAACCAAGCTCTCAACTTCCATTATAAATAGCTCTCTGATTAACTGCTGAGCTAACGAGGTAATTACAGGCCCCGGGTGTAATTTAGCACAATTTGCAATAATTATATTAACGATTATATTCCCGTGACTGCACAAAATGTCTTAGACAACGAAATGATGGGTTATAAAGCATTCCTCAGTAATGGCAGTACATGATATTGTGAGGTCATTCAACTCTGAACTCTTGACCTTTTGACCTATTGTTTTGGAAATATTTTTTAATAGTGTGTGTATGTACGTATGTATGTATGTATGTATGTATGTATGTATGTATACATGTATTCATTTATATATGTATGTATATATATATATTTATTTAAATATGTACTTTGAACTTTTGACCTTATGACATTTTGACCTGTTGCTATGAAAATATTTTTATTAGAGTGTGTATGTATGTATGTATGTATATATATATATTTATTTATATATGTATGTATATATATGTAGAGTATATATATATATATATATATATATATATATATATATATATATATATATATATATATATATATATATATATATATATATATATATATATATATATATATATATATATGAGAGAGAGAGAGAGAGAGAGAGAGAGAGAGAGATACACCTTTCAGTACAAAATTAATTCTATAACTGACGTGTATACCAGTAAAAAAATAAAATAAAGGTACAAGGGGGAACCTAATCCTTTCTATGGCTTTCTGAAGTGAAAAAAATTCCCCTTCACAAAAGAAAACATATTAAAAAACATGAAAAAACTCCCCTTTTCTCCCTTGCTAATACGTAGATATCAAGTTTACCCCAACTCTTCCTTTTCATTCTAGAGGTACCATATCCCTAGAATGGACTAAAACGTAGTTTTTTTCTTATTTTTCATTTTATTTTTTTTTTCATTCTTATGGAGCTCATTTCATCCATTACAAAAAACATCTATTTCCAGGAGAACAAAGGATTCGTTTCCTTCAAAGGACTTGTCACTCTCAGGCAGACGCTGTTCTTCTTCTTCACTCTCTTGTCAAGACGAGAGAGAGAGAGAGAGAGAGAGAGAGAGAGAGAGAGAGAGAGAGAGAGAGAGAGAGAGAGATTTCGTAGATTAAAATCTTCCCAGGGGTGACAGACCAGGGACAAGATATCTTTGATAAAAATTTAGATTTTTAGACTTTTTTTTTGTTAGTAGGAATGAAGTTACGAGCAGTTGGAAGTTGGTCAAGATATTTTCAAAGGTTCAGTTTGATCTAAAGCAGTTGTCAAAGTTTTTTTCTTGTGTAATAGAAAACTTTGACAACCGCTTTAGGTCAGAGTGAATATTTGAAAATATCTTTTTTACCGATTTCTCACTGCTTATAGTTTCGTTCCTTTCCTAAAAATTAGGTAAAATCTAAGTTTTTTTTTATCAAGAAGAAGATGGCAAAGACTTGTGTTAAGTAACAAGATTTACTGGGAGAATTATCTAACTCAAAAAATATTGACCAAACTCTGAAAAACAACTTTGGACCAGATGAAATCACAGAAGTTAAAATGCCAATTATCGACCCAAAGTGTGGATGTGGGTTTTGAGCCAAATGACAATTTGAAAGATTTTGCAGAATTCAGGAACCAAACTATTGGTGTTGCAGTGTACAAGGAACCCAGACCTTGCTTTTAAAAGCTATAACGTGAATCAAGATATAAATTAGAGATTTGTAAAGGCCAAGCATGACTAAAGGACAGCTGGGGTTTTTGGAAAACGAAGTCAAAAAGGAGGCATTAGATTAAGTCTCAGAGAAAGGTTTGGGGAAAAAAATTGGCAAGGTCTGACGTGAGTAAACAAGACTTCAGAATTGGCACTTGGCCAACAGAGGGGAAACTAAGAAACTGGCCAGACTATCTTCTCTGGTAATTGGGACCGTGTTTATTATTTCTTCTTCTCCTTCTTCTTCTTCTTCTTCTTCTTCTTCTTCTTCTTCATTACGTCCATTACAGCCAAACCGTACGAAAGGGAACACAACAAAGGCCTTCTGTCCTTCGTCAGCCTTGACAAGAGACAAAAAGCAAGAAGAAGAACTGTCTGGGAATGACAACAGCAAAGAGCTCGTGGATTAGAATCCTGCTGAGGGTAAAATGCAGGAACAAAGCAGCTCGTGAGAATGAAGTGGAAAATGTTAATCCTATAGATTTTTAGTAAAGATGAAAGCTGGAGACAAGGTAAGTGAGAAGAGAATTTCAAAGCTTAGCTGGTGAAGAAAAGAAACAGTTGACAGTCCCTGTGCTGAGTAAGTTAAAGAGTTGTGATAAGACTTTTAGAGTTTTCAAATAAATTTTATAATGTGTTTGGTTGAGAAGTTAGACCATTTTATCACAGTCACACAAAATATATATATATATATATATATATATATATATATATATATATATATATATATATATATATATATATATATATATATGTGTGTGTGTGTGTGTGTGTGTGTGTGTGTGTGTGTGTGTGAACACAATTAAGCAGCCTGCAATATTTGATTTAAAATCCCAATGCCATTTTAACAATTTCTCCTTTAAAACATTTACTAAAGAAATGAAAACATTCTTGAAAAAATACTTTATAATTTTGGCTCCTAATAAAATGAAAAATGTAAAAAGTAAAATAATAAATAAAATAAATAAAAAACCCAACCTATTCTATCCCAATCAAATTATCACATTGTGTCAACTTCAATCTGGACAAGACAGTAGGAAATTAAGCCAATGATAAGCAGTGACGCTCCTTAACTGCTTAAGCAGAGGCATCCTCTGTCGCCCCACTGCCTGATTGCTTAAACAAGCAGGCCATTACACTCCCTTAGCATTTCCTCCGTGGGAGGTTTCTCGTTGCTTGCAACATTTCAATTCATTTTGGCTGAGATTCTAAAGGTCGAAGTTGGTGACACTGCACTTTTTCCCCTTGGTCGTTGCTTGAGGTCCTCGTTGCTTGAAACATTTTGTTGTCGATTGGTGTATATTTATCACACTTCTGGTGCAAGATCGTTGCGTGAGGCCCTCGTTGCTTGAAACATTTTTTTTTTGATTGATGGATATTCATTACTCTACATTGCTTCTAGTGCAGGATCGTTTAAGGCTCTCGTTGGTTGCAACACTGGCTATCATTCGAACCAGATTTATCATTCTTCGTTTTTTGATAGAATCCTATTTAAAGTCCTCGATGTTTGCAGCATTTTGTCTCGTAAAATAACCTATTTGTTATTTGATAATTTTTGAATTTTTACAATTTTCTTATCACTATTTTCAAGGAAGGAAAATTATGCCTTTGAAACTCTTTATTCCTTAGTTTTCATTGCTCTCTCTCTCTCTCTCTCTCTCTCTCTCTCTCTCTCTCTCTCTCTCTCTCTCTCTCTCTCAAGAGCGTCCATTAGACAAATTTCTCCATTAGACAAAATCTTGTCACGTCTTCAAATTATATTTTCTCCACCACACAAACAAACATCTGCAAACCTCCTCTGGACTCTATAACAACAACACCAATAACAAATAAACATCTACAACCTCTCTGGACTCTATCACAACAACAAAACACAGCATAAACAACAGCAGTTCACAGCCAGACGTGATACACACACAGCATTTTAAGTGGTGTCAATGACATCATTGCCGTGGGAAGGAATGCAGGAAACGCTGTACAAATGAAGGGGATGGTTGGGAGTCGATGCCACGGGACGCCCCTCGGAACGCGTCGCGTGCGTGGGGTTCCCCCACCGTGCTGAGTGACCCCTCTGAGGGGATTGATTCTGTGGGTAGAGTTGGTCTGTGTGGACAGATTGGTCTGTAAAATCTTGTGTAATAGATTTTTCTTGTACAGACTTTGTCCCTGTGGAGATTGGTCCTTTGTGGCTCTGGACAAGTAGATTTTTCTGTACAGAAACTACAGACATTTCTCTGCAGACTCTGTCTCTGTGGAGATTGGTACTTTGTGGCTCTATACAAACAGACTTTTCCGTACAGACTTTACAGACCTTTCTTTACAGACTGTCTCTATGGGGGCTGGTTCTTTGTGGCTCTGTACAAACAGATTTTTCTGTGCAGATTCTACAGATCATTCTTTACAGACTTGTCTCTGTGGGGACTGATTCCTTTTGGGTCTGGACAGACATATTTTTCTGCACAGACTCCACAGATCATTCTTTACAGACTTGTCTCTGTGGAAGTTGACCCCTTCTGGGTCTATACGAACAGATTTTCTGTACAGACTCTAAAAATCAAATTGCCTCTACAAACAAATCCTATTTTCAAACAAGTTTTCTATGACAACTTTATTCCTCTTACAAGGCATGGCCATATAGATTTTAAGTTCTTACAGAATTTCTGTTCAAACAGTTAGTCTCTACAGACTGACCGTTCATTCTAGGTACAGACTGGTTCCTTTTACAGACTGACCTGCTTAGATATAATGTTTTGATTATGTTAATAACAGAGATTGTCTGCTTACACAAGGTTTCAGATGTGTGGACACGAAGCGTACAGAGAATCCCTTGTAGAACAGAACCCATCCATAGAACAGAACCCATTCATAGGCAGCTTCTATATGCATCAAGACCCGTTTATGGACGTCCTATGCACAGAAACCTCCTTCCTTTTAGCCACAAATGACCTCTGAAAAAGTCACTTGAACCAAAGACAATTCTTACAGGACTCGTCACCAACAGAACTCAGCTCTGGATAAATGAAATTCGCCTGTCCTCAATCTCTCGTTCTCTGTCTCACTTCAGAGCAGGAAATGAGAGACACTGACGTCAGTGCTACTACTCTCTGGATGAGAGAGAGAGAGAGAGAGAGAGAGAGAGAGAGAGAGAGAGAGAGAGAGAGAGAGAGAGAGAGAGCACTAAATTATCAAACTGAGAAATTTTTAGGGAAAGGAAAGTAAGCAACCAGACTCGATTAAATTTCTGTAATTGAGAGAGAGAGAGAGAGAGAGAGAGAGAGAGAGAGAGAGAGAGAGAGAGAGAGAGAGAGAGAGAGAGAGAGAGAGAATTTAGCTAG
>NC_089774.1:8871032-8916032 GCF_040412425.1 Macrobrachium rosenbergii | reverse complement strand
GGGGTTTTGGGGGTAGGGGCTGGGGAGGGTGACAGAATGCCCCAGGGTTTAGGAGAGCTCATTCTTAAATGTTTATTTCACTAATTATAGTTGCATTGTATAATGAAGATGATAATGTTGGAATAGATAGGATTATAGTGTGTGTGTATATATAGGTCCATTTATATAATGAGGACAATGAAATAAGGTAAATACATGGAATTTGGGTCATTGTATTATGATGATATTATATTCTTTCATTTGGTTTTTATAATGAAGGAAATAAAAATTGTATATTTATCAGCATGAGATGATTTTCTGATATTATAAACACAAAAAAAGTAAATATGAATTATAAATTCATCCTATTTTTTGGATAATTATTAATTTTTATTCCTTTCTGTGTTGTAATTTTCTAATATATAATAAATCTACTAAGACAATATATTTATATGTCAACTAATATATATAATATATATATATATATATATATATATATATATATATATATATATATATATATATATATATATATATATATATATATATATATATATATATATACACACACACATATACCCACTTCTATATCCCACCACACACCATTCACCTTACCTCACAGACTCTCCAGATCTCTCCCCATACAAAATGTAGTCCCTATCTCCCCACTACTTTTCCACCAACCATTTCCCACCTTCAAGGGCCACCCCTTTGCCAACCCTTATCAACCTTTATCAGGTATAGGGAGGGACAAAGCCCCTGATTTTGTGAGGCCAGTTGTGAAATTCGTTAATGGTTGTCGGGCCAAGATCTAAGTTGGGTTTTCTGGGATGATTTTTTTTTTTTTTTTTTTTTTTGGGAGGGGTGGCCGGTAGTGGTTTTTCCTGGTTTGAAATATGGGGAATGTAGAGGTTTTTCTTGTAGTGAATATTGTTTTTGATGGTTTTAGTGATAGTGATATTAGTTGGGGTAGTAAGGTATATTATTATTATTATTATATTATTATTATTATATTATTATTATTATTATTATTATTATTATTATTATTACCAACCATAAAACAAAGCAATATTCAGTTGAATTAACTAATATATAAAAAATACAAATTAAGCTGCCAAATAAATTTCAAATATATAAAATTAACTGTGATAGTAAATTAGGCAAAAACCTAGAATTATTAATCCAACAAAAATAGAAATATTTAGAATAAAATAGATTATATACATGCTGTATATATATATATATATATATATATATATATATATATATATATATATATATATATATATATATATATTGATACATGTACACATACATACATACTTACTCTTCTACCCTGTAGTCTCACCAATACTTAAAACATCACAACCCCTAAACAGACATAAACCTACTTTATATCCCTTCCATTTAAAACAAGTTGATCCCTCCTGACTTTCCCTCCAGGGGAAATTTTAATCTACAAAAGAGATTTTCTTGACAGGAAAGTGAAGCGAGGATCAGTAGTCTGAAAGTGACGCGTCCTTTGAGGAAAACTGAGCCTTTGTTCTCTTGGAACAACTGGTTGTAATGGGTGCAATGAAGTACAAAATAGAGAGAGAGAGAGAGAGAGAGAGAGAGAGAGAGAGAGAGAGAGAGAGAGAGAGAGAGAGAAAAGGCAAGATTTCAGGGCGATAGTGAGGTTGGGACAGGGTCGACTTGATTCCTATAGTGGATAGCAGAGCTATTTCCCGTTTTCTTTAGAAGAGACACTCAGATAATTCTTGAGCCAAAAGAAAATGGGTGTTGTCACATCATATGCTTATAGTTATTATGAAACAAATAAGCTGATTCGTTTATTTATAGAGAATATATAATTTTTGGAGGAAGGATGAGAGGGAGACATAGAAAGGGTTGCTTTGAGAGAGAGAGAGAGAGAGAGAGAGAGAGAGAGAGAGAGAGAGAGATACGATTATGTTCTACCATTCACTGATTTTTGGTATGAGGTTTAATAAATATTTCTGAAATTCTTGGCCTAAAACCAACTATAATAATTCAAATACTTTAACTAAAGATATAGACTTTATTCTTGGTGTTTATTGATTATTAATTCATCATTACATGTAAAAAAAGATTTATTACTGAATTTATTCAAGTAACATTAACACGCAAAGTAAGTTTGGACTGAAAAAGAGGCTTATTTGCATAAAGACAAAAAACAGAAAAATAAAAATGATGATCAAATACATGAATAGAGAAAATAAACAAATAAAAAGAAGCTTTGTTTGTAAGTACACTTTTTAAGGACAGTAACAAACGCATTCCTAGTTTCAAGACTAAAGTACTGAGGGGGGCAATTATACCCCCTACCCCCTAACACCGCTGAAAAAAGTCATTAAACACAATTGCTGAAGAATGCGTACCAACCAGCACTAAATCACGCTCACCATTCTTTAAAGTCACTCTGTAAATTTAGCCAGGGAATAAAGTGTTACAAATTGGTCCAAATTACACCCGCAGTTGGTAATTACCTGGTTACTGCTGTAGTTGTTGGATGAAGAAGGATAATCTTTTACCTTATTTTGGGATTCCCGGGTCACGGGTTTGTTCGTGATTTGGGGATTACCTGTATATATATATATATATATATATATATATATATATATATATATATATATATATATATATATATATATATATGTATTCAATAGGGCTCTGTGCCTAAGACTACTGCCCTTTCTAGTAACCCATCCAATAGGTAACCAGCCTCAAAGCTATTCATTTAACTTTGTTGACTAAACAAGCAACCTGCACAGTACGCATACTGATTTTAATCTACAACATTTCCAAAATTAGCTTTCAAATCATATTTATCTTAAGATCACATTTATCATCGAATATGAGTAATTACACTGGAAGTTCAAAGGTCAAGAGTATGTTGACAAATATTTACTGCAATTGCAAATGGCAGTTAATTATCCATTTATCAACACCAAATGTATTTGCAATGTTAATAAGCGTAGCATCTAAAGAACGGCTTTCAAAAATATGTTGATGATTAGCTGACACTGTATAACGAGGTCCAGGTAATGTTATAAATAGCAATTTATTTAGTAATTTATTTAGCTTTTTGTATCTTAATTTATTTACAAATATGTAAATAAATAGGAATACTCGTCTTATAAGTGTGAAATGGAGCAGTCACCTCTTCAGTAAGAATCACACTTCAAGTGTGACGTAATTCTTTCCTTATTTACAAATAGATAAACAAAATGTATTCATTTTTAAGCGTGATATGGAACAGTCAACTGTTAAGTTAGAAACACACTTATAAGTGTGACAATTCTTTGTTTAATTATTCTTTCCTTATTGACAAATAAATAAACAAATTGCATTCATTTTTAAGTGTGATATGGAGCAGCCAAGTGTTAGGTAAGAAACACACTTATAAGTGTGACATAAACACACTGAATTCCTTTTTAAGTGTAATGTAGAGCACCAAACCCTTGCTTAAGAAAACACACTTATAAGTGTGACACACTTCTCTGCTCACTTACAAATAAAGAAATATTCCTTTTCAAGTGTGATATGCACCAGCCAACCCTTGCGTAACAAAACACACTCGCAAGTGTGACATAATCGACCACTCCAGCGTGAAAAAAAGCGCCGAACTCGACCAGAATCCATTACGGCCAAGAGCAGTTTGCAACGCTGTCGAAACATAGCCAAAATAATAGCCAGCTCCGGCGACAAAAGTAGGTCGAGGAAGCGGAGAAGTTTTGAGTGGTTGTAAATCAATCGATTGGCTAAATGCCCCCGCTCTTTGTCGTTCTGATGGGAGTAATGGATGCGGGGAGAGGTTTGAGGACCCTTAAATAAACCGTTAGTTGATGGGCTGGAGGAGTAAATGGGACAGAAGTAGGTTGAAGGATCGGCTGTGGGTGGGATGGATTGATTTGGCGGGTTTTGCTATAATTAGCGAGCTGGTGCAAGTTATATTCTTCTTATCTTTGTTATTCAGGTTTTATCGTTTATCTTACTTCCTTTATACATTCAGAGGTTTGTTTTATTCAGTAGAGAGAGAGAGAGAGAGAGAGAGAGAGAGAGAGAGAGAGAGAGAGAGAGAGAGAGAGAGAGAGTCTCAACAAGAAATGTCTGCATATGAATTATCTCATTATTAACAACAGTCAATACATTTATTTATTTGAATCAGCACGTGTCCATGAATGAATGTATTAAAAGGAAATTTATTTATTTGAATCAGCACGTGTCCATGTCAATCTAAAAGTAAATCTATGAGTGCTTCTCTCTCTCTCTCTCTCTCTCTCTCTCTCTCTCTCTCTCTCTCTCTCTCTCTCTCTCTCTCTCTCTCTCATTTCAAAGTAGTCAGATGTTCTGAATAATCAAAGAGAATTAAAAATTTTCAGCTGACGTCTCTCTTTATAAGAGTGAATCAGACTTCTCTCTCTCTCTCTCTCTCTCTCTCTCTCTCTCTCTCTCTCTCTCTCTCTCTCTCTCTCTCTCATACTGAGATATTCGCACATGCATTAGCAATGCCACTTCCACAGTGCCATGCACCAGCAATCAACCCATGCTGAAAATTGAATGGCTATCGACCCAGACCACCAAACCCCCTACTGTCCTACCTTCGAAAGTGGCCCCCCCCCAAATCCCCCCTCCCCTGGGGGTGTGGGGGGAGGGGGACCTCTTTTTCCGAAGCCTTGTCTCTTACCCTGTGGTATCCTGACATGTGGGTCTGTCATTTGTGTTGCTTTATTTGTGGCAAAATAATCTATTTTAAGTCTTTTATTTTCTCATTTATCAGTCCGTTCATGTATGCCAGGACTATGCCCAACTTACATATCTTTATTTCGGGTATGCCAGTATGATCTTATGCCTCAGCACTTCCAGCATGCCTCATAAACATTGTTCTCCATTCATGTATGCCAAAATTATGTCAAACTTACATAAATTTTTTTCTTGGGTATGCCAGTATGACCTTATGCCTCAATTATGCCCAGTTTACGTATTTTACCTTCACTTATGCCCACCTCACGTACGTCTTCTCATATTTGCCCTAAATAAATATGCCACTTTTAGGACAATTTTTGTTATGCAATATCTTTGTGTCAATATCTAGCTCTTGACAAATTCCTGCTATTGGCAAAAAAATCATAAAAGTATATATTCTCACCTATGTCATTTTTACCTATGTCCAACCATTATCATTTATCACCTATGTAGCTATTTCCTCCCTACCTTATACAGAAGAAAAAAATCCTCTTTGTGTCAATAAAACCATCATTTTTTACACGTCAGTCATCATAATGGCATAACATTAGCAGTACCTTACAATATCCAGGGCAGATATTTTATCTGTTATTTTTTCTTATTCGTAAGATTTCTCTGCCTTTTATATTCTCAAGGTTACAGTGAATATGGAAGGTGATATTTGCGTGTCAGATATATTAAGATAATGAAGCCTAATTCAATATTTCAAAGATTTTTATATATATGTATAATCATCTCTATTTATACCACAAAGTGTTGACACAACCCTCTGGTTTCACACTAAGTATTCGGGGATGAGGTTGAAAGCTCTATATCCTTTTTCTTGACTTAATCAGATGTTGGTGTTTATATATATCTGGGGAAACATGTGCAGTATACCAGAAGAGAACTATGGACTTTATGTACCACTTAACCATGGTACCTATTTTCTCTTGGTATGTATGTGACTTTATATAAATTATATATATATATATATATATATATATATATATATATATATATATATATATATTAAAAAGCTTAAAAGCCTCATATGAACTCACTTAACAAGACAGGTAAATGTTTCAGTTGACAGCACTTCAATACTGACTGCTGGTGACAATCATCATTGATCAGCATTGAAGTATGTCAATCAAAATTCATGTTTTTGTCATGTTAATTGTGTTTTATCTGTCTTTTACATTTCATAGATGAAAGAGTATATATATTTATGTATATATATATATATATATATATATATATATATATATATATACATATATATTTATGTCTTTTCCAATGCCAACATTATCTAAGGTTGATGGCATAATGACGAATAAGGGGCACTGTATTCCCTATTAGTCACCATTTATACCATTAAACTTAGATGTTGTTGTACTGAGAAAGATATTTTAATTAATGATAGCCACAAAAACTACAAAGCATGAAAGACTAAAAAAGAAAAAGACTCCGTTAACAAATCACAGAGAAAACCCACAGAAAAAAAAAATAACTAAACACAACAAAGCAAAGCCGAATTAGTTTTACTCGCAGCAGAAGCCTTCCTGGCCCTATACGCTCCGCCCAAAACACAGACCTATCGTTACCTTAACCCTTTACCTTCTACGTCCGGGCTCTTCAATTACCATGCTCCCATAGTGGGACGTGGAGGAGGAGGCATCAATGATTGAGCCCGGCTCGGGCGGAGGAGAGATACATTATCAATCGTCCGAGAAAAGCGAGGGACTGTGTGAATGTACGCAGAGGTGTCAGCGGCGGACGTTTGCTCTGCATCTTTGATAACTTCCCCCAGGAACTGGTCGCGGATGTCCACCGGCGGAGCTCGAAATAGGGAGGACCACTGGCTACATATACATAGAATATTTTTGGTTATATTTTTGTTGTTTGTATTATTTCTTCTTAAACAGATGATGTAAACTTTGGTAACTTGCTCCTAGAACTTGTCGCGGATGCCCACCGGCACTGCGCAAAACAGGGGGGGGGGGACCACTGGCTATGTATGTATAGAATATTTTATTTCTATTTTCGTTGCTTGTGTGGGATTGGTGGGTGTATTCTTATTATTTTTTTCAGTGGTTAACATAAAATTATAAAATGTGTAAGAGAATGAGAGATAAATAAATAAAGATAAAAATTTAATATTTATTCTAATGATCAATAGTTTATATATATATATATATATATATATATATATATATATATATATATATATATATATATATATATATATATATATATATATATATATGTGTGTGCATAAAACTCATACTTTTAAGATGCAATTCAATCGTTCATTAAACCTCTTCCGTCAGCAAACGATGTTCTTTGTACCACCTTTGAGAATAATCTGTAAAGAATCTCTTCAGGATTAAATTAATGTTTTTTTTGCCTCTCAGGTGCTGTGGGCATTCTGTGTTTGTTTGCTGTGGTGTGTGTGTGTGTCCTGAGGACATGTTTGTGTGTCGTTTAGACGTGTTTGTGTCTCCTTTTTGGTTAAAAAGGAGTTAGACTTTATTTAGCAGTAAGTTAGGAAATATGAGTGATACGATTTCTATCTATCTATCTATCTATCTATCTATATATATATAGATATAGATATCTATATATATTTATATATGTATATATATATATATATATATATATATATATATATATATATATATATATATAGAGAGAGAGAGAGAGAGAGAGAGAGAGAGAGAGAGAGAGAGAGAAACAACACGAACATCGTTAAATACAATCATTATCCACATAATCCCAAACTCTAAACCTGAATCCTGACCAAAATAGAATAAACAAAATACATACATTCAAATAACAACTCCCTTACAAAACACACACACACACACACACACAAAACTCACAAAAAATAAAAACCAAAGCATAAACTTAAAACCATCCATTTCAAAAATAATCACAGAATGCACCCAGGCCATTCAGTCATCCTGGAAGGACTGGAACCATCTCCCAAGAGACTATAAGGAGTTATGAGTGAAAGTAAAAATACTGCATTAGTTGTTTAAAATTCCTGGATATAAATGGTGTGAGTTTAAAGGTTTTTTTTTTAGAGTTTAAAGCTGTCAGAGTGTGGCTGAGGTACTGTGAGAGAGAGAGAGAGAGAGAGAGAGAGAGAGAGAGAGAGAGAGAGAGAGAGAGAGAGAGAGAGAGAGTGGGTACCTTGTCTTTATGGATAATTACTGACTTGGATGGAAAAATATATGAATAAAATTACATTGCATTTATGCAAGAGAGAGAGAGAGAGAGAGAGAGAGAGAGAGAGAGAGAGAGAGAGAGAGAGAGAGAGAGAGAGAGAGTACCTTGTTTTTATGGATAATTACTGAGTAGGATGGGAATGTGTATGAATTTTATTACTTTGCATTAAAGTAGAAAGAGAGAGAGAGAGAGAGAGAGAGAGAGAGAGAGAGAGAGAGAGAGAGAGAGAGAGAGAGAGAGAGTTACCGTGTTTTTATGGATCATTACTGAATGGAATGGAAAAGTGTACAGATGAAATAGCTTTGTATTTGAGTAAGACTGGAAGAGAGAGAGAGAGAGAGAGAGAGAGAGAGAGAGAGAGAGAGAGAGAGAGAGAGAGAGAGATTATACGGTTTTTAACACAGCATAATTATTAATGTATTGAAAAACGGTATATCTAAATTGTAAGTCAATTGCTAACCGTATAAGACAAATGTAATGATATGACTTAATATTATTTTGTGATATTATGATATCTTATACATTCCCACACGAAGGTATAATGTCAAGAATATAATGCATAAAGTTTTTCATTATATCGTAACACTCAGGAATACATTATATAAGTTGAATACCATAGCATCTGACGAAACATTAAAGTTGATAAAATATAATGAATAATCATTATAGCACGATAAACCTATATTTATCAAACATTACTTCAACATCACAAATGAACATATCACATTTTAACAAATTATATAAAAAAATTTCATTATATCGAATATCCAGGTTCTATCGCGGCTCTCTCTGAATGGAAAGGAATAACTATTGTCCGTTGAATACCGAAATAAAATTCACATATGATCCTTAACCATATAGAAACCATATATAGGACTATAGTGAAAGGTAAACCATATACAAGACTATAGTGTATCTGAATGTAATTCTATAGTTACAAAAGCGAAGCGGAATAATTGAGTTTTTTTTTCTATTTTATTCATGGAATGGAATGGCTGATATTATTGTGGGTATAAAGATGAGGGGTCCATCTACAATGCTGAGAGAGAGAGAGAGAGAGAGAGAGAGAGAGAGAGAGAGAGAGAGAGAGAGAGAGCTTCGGCTGTACGTTTATAGTGGCATGATTTGTGAAAGAGATACATGACCTATATATTTCTAGTTAACTGTCACAACAACAATTCTGGTAACAAAAAGAGAGAGAGAGAGAGAGAGAGAGAGAGAGAGAGAGAGAGAGAGAGAGAGAGAGAGAGAGAGAGAGAGAGTTTATAGTATGATTTGTGAAACAAATACTTGACCTATATATTTCTAGTAAACAGTTACAAGTCTAGAACAGAGAGAGAGAGAGAGAGAGAGAGAGAGAGAGAGAGAGAGAGAGAGAGAGAGAGAGAGAGAGAGAAATTTACTTTCAGTTGTCACAAAAATTCTGTAACAAAAGTGAGAGATCGAGAGAGAAAAAGATGTTTCATGTAAGGAGAGAGTTATTTAGCAAATACACGAGGGAGAGAGAGAGAGAGAGAGAGAGAGAGAGAGAGAGAGAGAGAAGAGAGAGAATTGAGCAAACAGTCCCAAACCGTAACCTTTAAGAGAGATATCGAATCAACTAATGTTAGCATACACCTCCTAAACCAATGTTTACATATGACCTCTCTCCTTCGCGAGAGAGTGAATGGCGTAATTAACATGATAACGGAAGGAACCACTGATAATGGGTAATGCCAATGGAGGCTGAAAATTACTAGGGGGGCTGTTAATTACGTTGGTAATTTGTTAATGCCAGTGGAAATAAGCTGAAACACTTTTGGAAAGTAGGTTATGCTATTGGAAACATGAAAATATTTTCTTGATGAATTAGGAACAAAAAATATGGTGTTAATTATTCCATTATCATTAAAAGTATGTTATCAATAAAGGGTACTTGATAAATATGATGATGGAATAATGAAAAAAAAAATTTTGTAACCAATATTTTGTTTTTATGTTAAAATAACCGAAATTCTTGTTAATAATTCCTTTGGTTAAGAGTTAGGTAAATATAAGGTTAATAATAATTTTAGGCATAATAAAATTTTAAAGGAATCGTTGATAAATGACAGTTGATAGATAACGTGTTGATGATTGTGCTGATAAAAGCTTCTGAAACTATGTTAATGACTGTGTTGATATGAAAAATAGAGGAGCATGTTGTTAATGATTTTTATAATGTAAAGAAATACATATATAAAATTATAATGCGTCTGTTAGCAAAGGTTCAGTAGACAAACATGGCGTTAATGATTATGTTATTAACTAGTAAAGAATATAAGATAAGCGTTAATGATTCTCTTAACGGGAACATGAATATGCACATGAAGACATAACTAAAAGAATAGTGTAAGAATGTGATGTTAATAATTCAGGTGATAGAGAGGCAGAAGGAGTATTTGTAGTTGATGACAGAAACATATAGTGTTATTAACAATGATGGAGACTAAGAAATAATGGATGAATAGGCATCTAGTAACTCAAACAATAAGGAGGAGTTAGAAAATATGAATGGTTTAATAATTTAGCTTATCAAAAAGTGTCTTGTTGATAATTTTACTCACTAATGGACCCAGTGACAAAGAATTATTAACAAGGGAACTGTTGAAATAGGATTTTAATAATGAAACTGGCAAAGAGAAATGAGAATAAGCTAATAATTCAAGGGTAATTACATAGGAAAAAGAATAAAGGACAGTAAACATATTTTGGGAAGGAGGAACAGAATAGAAAGTAGAGAATAAATAAAGATAAATCGTAGGGAGACAGAGAATAATAATAATAATAATAATAATAATAATAATAATAATAATAATAATAATAATAATAATAATAATAATAATAATAATAATAATAATATTTATACAGTTTATCATGACAAAATGTTCATGGAAATATATTGCCATTAAAAACATTGTATAAACATTAAAGTTTATGATATATATTTATTTAAAATAATAATAATAATAATAATAATAATAATAATAATAATAATAATAATAATAATAATAATAATAATAATAATAATAATAATAATAATAATAATAATAATTCTAAGTAACTGCAAAGGCAACAGAAGAATAAAGACCATTAACCACATTCAGTGAATGAGGAACAGAAAAAAACAGAAAACAAATAAAAATAAATAGAAGGAAATCCACCAATCTGTCAAAAACAGAGAGTACACGCCCATACGAGCTGGAATGATCAAATTATTACTCTCAGGAACCAGAGTCCCTTGAAATAAACCTTGCCCAGATTGGTATATGATGCCATAAAGTTTACCTTAGGTCAATAAAAGCAGCTGAACGAGTCATACTAGGCCATACTAGGTCATGCCATCGTTTGCAAAATAATTATATTTATTACTATTATTATTTTTGTTTGTTTGTTATATAAAATTTAATGGAGAATTTATTCTCGTATATTTTGCTAAGTGGGGAATATTTGTAAACAGAATTTTTATAATAATGTTTTTTTTTTTGTAGATGTTTCATGACAGTCCCAAATGACCTATGAAATATTTTCAGCTGAAATTCAGGTAACTATAAAACATTTTTATATTATTTTCATCAATTATGGAAAATGATTAACCTAATTTTCCAGTGACTGAGAAATTTTCAAATGGATTCTCAATAAATATACAAAATTTCCGTATTAAATTTTATAATGACTATGAGATATTTTGAAATGAATTCTCAATAAACATGGAACATTTTTATCTTAATTTTCAGGAACTATGATATATTTATATTTTAATATTCTGAAGTAATATCTTTTAACTTAATTTTTGGTAGTCCAATGCATTTTATTTAGTTTACCATTAACTAGGGGACATTTTTATCTTAATTCCAGATAAATATGGAACATTTTCTCCTTATTTTTCCATATATATTCAGATTTTTATCCTATTTTACAGCAGTATCAATGGAATATTTTCAAGTAAGTTGGAAGGAATATGGAAAATATTAATTTTAGTTTTCAGAAATCTTGAAAAATTCTAATATAAATTTTCAGTACCCAAGTAATGTTTTTCTAATGAATTATTTAATATAGTATAAAAATGTTTGTCTTCATTTTTGATATTTAAAAAAATATTCATGTTAGTTTTCCAGTATAGAAAAACATTTCATTATTTTTCTCTAGCAAATAACATAAGAAAAATGTTTGTCCTCATTAAAATATATCTGGAAAAATATTCATGTTAATTTTCCAGCATAGAAAAAAACACTTTAATATTTATCTCTGACAAATAAAAAAAACATTTAATCTGAAAAACGTCCAACATCACTCTTTCCCTAAATAATAAAAAAAAAATTCACCCTATTTCCAAGCAAATACGAAACATTTTATGAAACATTTTCAACTCTTTTTCCGGACCCATGAAACATTTTTACCACCACTTAAAAAAAAATTTTGGGGTTGGGTTGGGGTAGACAGCCAGCAACTAGGAAATATTTTAATCTCGTAATCTGGTCCCCCCTTTCCCCAAAACCCCGTCTCTCCCCTCCCCCCAACAGTAAATATGAAATAACGTGGAAGCCAAGTTTTGCTGTCACAAGCGTCCGGTTAATTTGTTTATGCTGAAGGTAATTAACCTCGTGACCTACTGTATATCGGGACCGAGGTTATATACGCTTCTACGCTTGTTGTAATTTTTTTGTTTTAGGTTTTTTTTTTTGGGGTAGACTGGGGAGGGGAGGAAGGGGAGGGGTCTGCTTCACAGACACAAACATGCCTCCTTTATTTGTCATAGACTGTGTTTTGTTTTTTTTTTTTACTTTTTGTTTATACTTCTATATATTTTTTTAAATTTTTCTTTTATATATTTTTGGGGGTGGGTCAATCTCACACACACAAACACACACACACACACACATGCACACAAACACACAAACACGCTTCGTTTATCTGTCATAGGCTGTGTCTTTGTGTTTACTTAATCACATTTTGTTTATACTTTTAAATTCCTATTTTTTTTTAATTTTTGTTTTATATTTTTGGTGTGTGTGCGTGTGAGAGTCTGTTGCCCATTCTTGCGCATATTGCACGTGAGTAAACGCTGTTTCTCCCTGTCAGGAAAGCCATAAATTTAACCAGTGTACACTGAAACCCAGAATTACACATCAGTCGATACCTCATTAGGGAGAATCATGGCAGGTCAAGTTACTTCGTAAAAGAGAAACAATACTAAGAATTTTTTCCCGGAACTCGGGTGAAGAAAGGAGAGTTGGAGGAATAAATAAATAAATAAATGATTAAATAAATAAATAAATAAATAAATAAATAAATAAATAAATAAATAAATAAATAAATAAATAAATAAATAAGTAGGTAAATAAAAGAGTAAATATATTAATAAATAAAACAATAACTAAGTTTTCTGCCCAGAAATAAAAAAACTGAAACAATTTCCGATATATTTTGGCTTTCTGACTATAATAATAATAATAATAATAATAATAATAATAATAATAATAATAATAATAATTGCTAATAGATTCACAATTTCGTGAAAAACAATCTGAGTAATAAAAATCCACAATTATATAGTAAATATATTACTATGTAAAAAAAAAAAAAACAAAGACTTTCGAACACCTGAACGGTGTTCTCATCAGTGTTAACGTTAAAATAGTAATATATTTACTATATAATTGTGGATTTTTATTACTCAATAATAATAATAATAATAATAATAATAATAATAATAATAATAATAATAATAATAATAATAATAATAATAATAATTCTTAAATATGTCAAAACGTATTGGAATATGTGATAACTGCCTATCTAATTAAATTTTGATATGTATAAGTGAAATTATTATTATAATTATTATTATTATTATTATTATTATTATTATTATTACAATACCTGATAAGTAAATAACATAATCTACTGAAAACTCAAACTAGAATATTGGTAAATAAACATAACTGAATTTGAATTTACCATCTGAATTATATATATATATATATATATATATATATATATATATATATATATATATATATATATATATATATATATATATATATATATATATATATATATATATATATATATATATATATATATATATATATATATATATATATATATATATATATATACATATATATATATATATATATATATATATATATATATATATATATATATATATATATATATATATATATATATATATACATATATACATACATATATATAAACTAATGCAAAATACAATTCCTTTTTATTCGTGATACAAATAATTCACAGCAAACTGCAACGCAATTACAGCATAAGCAGAAAAGTTAAATCCATTCTGCTATTTCTTTTTTTTTGGGGGGAGCCACCGACCATCTCGTTAATCACTGAAATTGGTGTGATGCAATTACATGTAATCATTTGTTAATTACAGCCCCGAATTACTGGTAGTCTTCGTTATAGCGTTCTGATTATGTAAGAATTTTGGAAATATTTTTTTTTTCATTTTTGTAGGAAGGTTTAAAATGCTTTTACTTTTTCATTTGTTGTTCTCTGTGATTAGATATTTATATTTTGTCCTTTTTATTTAAATTTTTCGAATAATATTCTTGTGATTTGTTTATTATGTAAATAATGAATATTTTTTTTATTGTTTAATAATTTATTTGACCATATTATTCTCTATGATTTTTTATTATAAGAATTATGAATATAGTTTATACTTTTCAGTAATTTATTTGACAATATACTTTATAATTTGTTTATAATACAATGAATATTTTTTTACATGTTTCAATAATTTATTTAGCAATTTTTAAATGCCTAATTTCTTTTCAAGCTTTGCAAATTCACTTATCATTTTTACGACTGTATAGATCATTATTACCCTTTTTTATTAGTTATTTCTCTCAGTCTGACAAGTACATGCACGCACAATTCGCAAGCGTAAGGAGTAAGGAGGCTGTAGAAATGCAGGGTGTTATATTCAGAGCAGATGCATAGTGATGATGAGTGGCGCATTGTGTGCAAGGAAAAAAATATATGTGCATTGTGTATGTATATATATATATATATATATATATATATATATATATATATATATATATATATATATATATATATATACATATGTATAATATATATATATATATATATATATATATATATATATATATATATATATATATATATATATATATATATATATATATATATATATATATATATATATATATATACATATGTATATATGATACACATCACATGACCTTTGCAATAACTCTCCCACCAAAAGAAAACACAGAGACGTTTGTCTACGAATATCCTTCAATACCTTTCTCTCTCTCTCTCTCGAGGGAGAATGACACACGTATTAAATATTCAGAAATCTATAAACGTGAAGGACACCTGAGTACTCTTAGGAATTTTTTGTTTTTATTTTCGTTGGTCAAGAGAATTGGGAAGTCGAAAGTCCACCTCCCCACTCTCTCTCTCTCTCTCTCTCTCTCTCTCTCTCTCTCTCTCTCTCTCTCTCTCTCTCTCTCTTGTTGTCTATATATATATATATATATATATATATATATATATATATATATATATATATATATATATACATATATATATATATATATATATCTATATATATATATATTATATATATATATATTATATATATATACACATATAATTTACTTCCTAATCCCATTCTCGTTCTCAATCTCTCTCTCTCTCTCTCTCTCTCTCTCTCTCTCTCTCTCTCTCTCTCACACACACACACACACCCCATTCCTTCATTTTAATTCCACACACACTCACATACACATATATAAGTATATACAAACATACACATTCATACAGAGAGAGAGAGAGAGAGAGAGAGAGAGAGAGAGAGAGAGAGAGAGAGAGAGAGAGAGAGAGAAGTGACACTTCAATTCACAAAAAAAAATATCCAAACGAAACATTCACATTGTTTTCGAAACCACTTATTGTTATTCAGCTGTCACGTCCAGCCAATCAGGAAGTGCCGAAATATATTAATAAATTGTCACAATTACATGACAGAACTGCATATTTCAATGGAGGGATGAATTTAGTGCATTGCAAAGGGCTCTGTTCTGTAAATAGCCTGGGTATGAAGCATTTGGGCATTGAAAGATATATTAACCAAATTCTTGGATTATTTAAGTTATTTTTAGGATTTGAACTTGTAAATTAAAAAAAATATAAAGATTATTCGTTGGGAATGAAAGTACAAAAAGCCACGTGTTGTTCCTACCATACATAAAATACTAAAGAATTGCCTCTAAATATTAGAATAATTATAATTATTATATTCTGTATTTATTTAATGTACGTCAAAGTATTGTAAAATGTCTGGTATGGTAATTATTTTAGATAATGTCTGGATAAACAAAATCAATCCTTATTTGGAATATATATATATATATATATATATATATATATATATATATATATATATATATATATATATATACATATATATAATATATATATATATATATATACATATATATATATATATATATATATATATATATATATATATATATATATATATATATATATATATACATATATGAAATGTTCAGTAAGAAGCTACCTAATCACTTCAGCAATTCTAAAATATATTCAAATTTTAATATTACATTTATTGAAGGAATTTTTATAATTCCCTTTTCAATTATAAAGTCATAGTTATCATAAATATTATTACTGACAAGTACATAGAAATTTCTACCTCTAAATCTTCAAGGTCACCATAAATAGAGATTTATAGTGACTGGATAATTACGAGGCAATTACACGTAATTGTTCTGTAATTCTCCTATTACCTCCTTTCATCAGGAATTACGTCCAATTCTGGGCATTTAGGCGCTCAGTCATGTTTAAGTCATTCTTTCTCTTTCGTGTCTCATTGTGACTCATTATCATATATTCCAGGATGTTTAAAAAACTCTTTAACGGCCAGTAACTGACACACAAGTTTATATGTTATCAGCTTCTGATGTTCCTTTGTTGGTCACCCATCCAGGAATTGACCAAATGCAAAGTTTATAGTGATCAAGGAAACAGCTGGTTGATTCTGGCAAAATTTTTTCCATTAGTAATTTATAAATTCTTTTTTGAGAAAAATACTTTAGAAAATGCTAGGAATTTTAAGATTTGAAGCTAAAATGATCCTCAGTTAAAATAAGTATATTTACAAATGTCAATTCAAATGACTTTCCAAATTTACTAAAATTATTAAAAAAATTGATTCATAGTGCAACTGCTTTGAGGTTTTCCTCCTGGTACACCTTTCAAACCTTTCACTGCCAATTTCCGTTTCAGTTCTGAATGACCTCATATGTCCCAGTGCTTGACCTTTGGCCTAAATTCTATATTCAATCTGATTCAGTTCACTTCTGTTCACATGGCCTAGCTACTTCCAGCGTGAGAACCTAGTGCTTGACCTTGGCCTAAATTCATCAGTCTGATTCAGTTCACTTCTAAGCACAATCGTCACTTCTCTAATTCTGCTATTTGATATCATATCCCTCTAACTAATTCCCAGCATTCTTCTGAGTGCCTTATTTTTAAAAAGCCTAAGGTTATTTTCTCTAATAAATATAATGTATAAAACAAAAAATTGGCCTTGCCACTTCAGGCGTGAGAACCTAACGTACTCATCGACTGGTTGCACCGCCGTTACTTCTCTATTTCCAATTAAATAAAATATATAAAATAAATATAATATATACAACAAAATTCCGAGGTATGTTTCTCGTTCATCTTATCTGTAAATAAATTGAAACTCCACTTCCTGTATAAGTAATCAAAATGTAAGTTTTATAACTGTACAAAATTGAACACGAAAAACTCCGCCTAATTCTTTTCGCAAACATCTAATATATTTAAAGTTAATTTCTTTAATAATATAAGAAAATATTTTATCAATGTGTCTTAGCATTTTTAAAAAAACTAAGTTTCCTAACAGTCAAAAATGCGAACTTGAAAATATTATGAATTTCTACTGAAAAATACATTACTTAGTCTTTATGAGCAAAGAATTCAATGAAAGGTTTGCTTAATTTTTTTGAAACTATATTCTCAATTTAATGAGTTACACAATCAGTTTCTTTTGACCTAGTTTGCAAATTTATGTTGTTACCAACGAGTCCTATTCAAGTTCCATGGCCCGAATAAGTAATGGGTTCTCCACTCTCTCTCTCTCTCTCTCTCTCTCTCTCTCTCTCTCTCTCTCTCTCTCTCTCTCTCTCAAATTTATCGTCCTGTTATGGAGTCTTTTGCACAAATGATGTATTTTGTCTCTAAATTTTACTGTTCAGCTTTCAGACAAATACAGTGTTCTCTCTCTCTCTCTCTCTCTCTCTCTCTCTCTCTCTCTCTCTCTCTCGTTTCTATCTCCCGTATTAGTGTTTTACATAAACATTGTCTTTTCTCTCCCTCTTCCTCCTATTATTCTTAATCCTTCTCCTGATCTTTCTCTCTTTTTTTTGTTCTCTCTCTCTCTCTCTCTCTCTCTCTCTCTCTCTCTCATTTCTTCTCCTTTATCAGTGTTTTACATAAATACTATCTTCTCTCTCTCTCTCTCCTATTATTCGTAATCCTTTTCCTGATCTTTATATCTTATTTGTTCTCGTTCTCTCTCTCTCTCTCTCTGTCTCTCTGTCTCTCTCTCTCTCTCTCTCTCTCTCTCTCTCTCTCTCTCTCTCTCTCTCTCTCTCTCTCTCTCATTTCCTTTTATCCCCGAAACCACAGACTTAAGGATCACGTACATCCTCTCCCAGAATTTGTTTTAATTAAGTTCTAAGGGAGAACATCTCAGAGAGAGAGAGAGAGAGAGAGAGAGAGAGAGAGAGAGAGAGAGAGAGAGAGAGAGAGAGGGAGAACAGTATTTGTGTAAAAGACTGAAAAATTACAAGCAAATAGAGAGAGAGAGAGAGAGAGAGAGAGAGAGAGAGAGAGAGAGAGAGAGAGAGAGAGAGAGAGAGAGGGGAGAAATGTATTTGTGTAAAAGACTGAAAATTACAAGCAAATAGAGAGAGAGAGAGAGAGAGAGAGAGAGAGAGAGAGAGAGAGAGAGAGAGAGAGAGAGAGAGAGAGAGAGTATTTGTGTTCTAGTAAGACAGAAGAAAATTAAAGAGAGAGAGAGAAAACAGGACAATAAAGCTGAAAGAAAGAGAGAGAGAGAGAGAGAGAGAGAGAGAGAGAGAGAGAGAGAGAGAGAGAGAGAGAGAGAGAGAGAGAGAGAGGCTACTAATACCCCACTCACCCAAACCTAAAGAAGATAGGGGGAAAAAAAAAGTTCATTATAGAGTCAGGCTCCAAAATAGAGCGCAGGCACACAGACCAAGTCAAATCCCAGAGCATTTGTGCTCTAATCACGACTGACAATGGTGCTTTGTGTCTTCCAGGTCTTTGAAAAAAGCATTTTGCTTTCAAAAGGCGACTTTGAAATATAGCAGATTCTCCTGTAACCCCTTTTAAGCGAAAGTGAAAAATGGAATTCTATTTTAAATTTCCTAAATTTTTTCGACAGTGATTCTGGAAGTAGGTTGTGTACGAGGTTAGAAAGATGTGTTTGTGTGTGTGTGGGGAGAGAGAGAGAGAGAGAGAGAGAGAGAGAGAGAGAGAGAGAGAGAGAGAGGGAGTAGGTAAATATAGAGAAAGAGAGGATTACGAGATTGCTTATTAGAGTTACGAATAAGAAAGAAAGAAATACTCTCTCTCTCTCTCTCTCTCTCTCTCTCTCTCTCTCTCTCTCTCTCTCTCTCTCTCTCTCTCTCTCTCTATATATATATATATATATATATATATATATATATATATATATATATATATATATATATATATATATATAAAAAAATAAAAATTCACAAAACAGGAATTCTGAAAAATAAAAACAATTTATTAAATCAATATAAAAATAATCATGAATACAAAAACAAAAAATACAAGTATATATATATATATTATAACGACAATTGTGTTTTGTAAAATATTATCTTTTAACAGGATAAATTATACCCATCAAGTTTAGTCTACCATAAATAATTCTCCCAATCTCTGACCTTTCTTCCTGTGACGCCAGAAGATGAGAGGAATCAATCAATCATTCCATATCTCCTTTTTGACGGATTAAGGTCAACTGTCTGTCCGTCTGCTACAAGTGTTTATTGAATATTTGTAATTCATGGATTTTTCATCTCGTAATTTCTATTATTTTTTTTTTATTAATGTATCCGTGATGTCTTTCTTGAATTATTCATGATCCATTATGATTCTCTCTCTCTCTCTCTCTCTCTCTCTCTCTCTCAACTCTTTTTATCTTTATATTTCTTTTACATTTTATAATTTTCATCTTTTTCTCCTTTTTCTATATTCGTTGCCTTAATAACCTAACACTCTCTCTCTTTCTCTCTCTCTCTCTCTCTCTCTCTCTCTCTCTCTCTCTCTCTCACTTTTCAATTCCTTCGCATAATCAATCTTTCCTTTCATCTCTTCTTGATTGTGCAATCTCTCATTATCTATCTTTCTCTCGCTTACAATCTCTCTCTCTCTCTCTCTCTCTCTCTCTCTCTCTCTCTCTCTCTCTGACCCACCGTCGGTTCTACCGGTTATAAGACCCCCCCCCCCTACCCTCCCCCCTCCTAGTACCACTCACAACCGTCCCATCCCCCTCCGCCTCTTTCTCCTCCACCAACTCCTCCTCCACCTCCCGTAGCAGCAGAAGCAGTGGCAGCAGCGGTAGAGAGAGAGAGAGAGAGAGAGAGAGAGAGAGAGAGAGAGAGAGAGAGAGAGAGAGCGGCTGGTTTCAGCCAGGTGTCTCACTCCGCCCCGCGCCGTCAGAGAGACAGATTGTCTTCTCACGATACGTTCCTCCGAGGTACCAGCAGCGGCGCTTCTCCTACTCCTCCCCTCCTGACGAAGGCTGAGCTCGCCGTAGTAGTAGTAGCTGGCTACTCCTGAGAGAGAGAGAGAGAGAGAGACACGTACATACATTCCTCGCACGCCCCCGCGCGCGCACACGCCCGTACGCCCTTCTTCTTCTCTTTCTCCTTCTTCTTCTTCTTCTTCTTCTTATTCTCCCTTCGAAGGGCTTCGCGCGCGTCCCGGATCGCAGAAGTAGGAAGGAGGAAGTCGTCGAGAAAAGAACAAAATACGACTTTTTTTGGGGTCGTGGCACAAACTGAGAAACATCACTCGGAAAACTCCTGCCCGCTTCTCCAAGAACATTTGGCGAAACACTCGATATCAATTTTCCATTTTTTTTTTTGGTCAATTTTTTTTTTTTAGTTTTTTAAAATTTTAATCGTCCGGTTAAGTCTGTCCAATGATGTGTTTTTTTTGGGGGGGTCCTTTTATTTTATTTTTTTTTAGCTAAGCGGATCTGATTAAAAGTCGATGGAAGTGAACGCAAGTTTTTTGAATTATTTTTGAATTAATTTTTCTAAACTTTTTTCCATTTTGGAGTTTGATGGTATAAATCAGAGTGTCAGAAAGAAAAAACGAATTATTTCGTAACAAACGACGAGGACTTATTTGGAAAAAAAAAAAAGCCTGCGATTGGAGTAACGCCTCTACACTAAATCTTGGTTTTTAAGGTAAGTCACGACAGATTTAAAGTTACTCATCTTTTAGGACCTTAGATTTAAAGTTACCCATCTCTTAGGACCTTCTTCTAGTGAGACTCTGTACCTCTTAAATTCCCCTTTTTACACTTTTAGTAAGTGGACTCGGAAAGGAACACGACACCGATAACATCACATTACGAAATGATTACATCATCTGAACAGTGTTACCAGAAATAAACAGCCCCGGCCACTCACACGAAGCATTTAAAACCGACCTGTTCACGCTTCCAAAAATCTTCAGGTTGATGAAACGGGCCGGTCGCTGACACAACAGTCGGATCAAAGCCGGGCTTTTAAAAGAGAGTAACAGACACACACACACACACACACACACACACACACGAAGGCGGGTAGGGGCAGGTGCATATAAATAGCTCGTGGACGTATTATCATCAGAGCTGATGGAATCGCAAGGAATAGAAGAAGAAGAGCAGGGACTAATATATATATATATATATATATATATATATATATATATATATATATATATATATATATATATATATATATATAGTACTATATATATAGGGGCGAAATGCAGAGACGAACAGGCACATATCGAAGTGGCATCTAAAGATATTCGCGATTCCCAAAACACTCGCCTTTAAGCCCTGACATCCCTGACAAGTTTCACACCTTACGTTTTGTGTGGGGAGGTTGGGAGTGGGAGTGGGAGTCTGAGTGGGTTACTGGAAGGTGTGTGTGTGTGTGTGTGTTTGTGTGTGGGGGAGTGAGTGTGTGTGAGGTGGGGAGGAATTGTGGATGGGGAGAGTGGAATGGAGTGGAGTGGTTAGGTGATGCTTCTGACATTTCGGGCCGGCCAAGTGTGTGTGTGAGAGAGAGAGAGAGAGAGAGAGAGAGAGAGAGAGAGAGAGAGAGAGAGAGAGACGAGACGAGACAGCAGGGATCATTTAACACCTGGGAAAGGTGAGAGAAACGTGCTAATGATTTGGCACCCATTAGGTTTGGGGAAAGCGAGAGAAAGTGTTTGATTTCACACCTGGAAACTGTGTGAGAAAGGTTTTTACTGATGTGGGCGTCTTCAGAGAAAGGTGTTAATTATAATTACACCTGGAAAAAGCACCAGAAAAAAATGACTGATTTTAACAACCCCAGAAAGGTCCAGAAAGGGTTATTGATTCAACAACAGGGAAACATTATAAAAAAATTTTTTTTTTGCACCTGGCAAAAGTATCAGAAAGGAGTTATTGATTTAACGACAGAAACTTATTTTACACCTTACAAAACGTGATAAATGGGTCACTGATTTACAAGAGTTACAATAGGTGTTAAGATTCGATTTCTGGGAGAAGCGGAAGAGAAGTGGCTATGATTTAAAACCACGAAAATCTGTAAGAAAAACTCCTCTGATTCAACATGTTCCAGTGATTTAACACCTAGAAAAAGTGGACAATTACTTATCACCTTCAAAATATGAGAGAAATATGCTTGTCACCTAAGATTTAACACCTAGTAAAACAGAGAGAAATATGCTTATGATTTAACACCTGAGGGAGAAGATTTAACACGAGTGGAAAGGAGAGTTCTAATCTAAAGGCGCGAGAACAAGTCAATAAGGATTCAAATGCTGTGTTAGAAAACAAGAGTCAGATAATTTAACACCTGGGGCAGGTGAGGCAAAGGTGCTAATCATCTAACACCTATGAGAGATGAGGATGACCTGATTTAACACCTGGGAGGTTGAGGTAAAGGTTATTGATGATTTAACACACGAGAGAACTGCCGAAAGTAGAGCTGGTATTGATTTAACACCTCAGAATGAGAGAAAAGCTTTCATGATTCAATACCTAGGAAGGGTGTGACAGATGAAAGAAAATTTCCAATGTTTTAACACCCAGGAAAGATGAGAGAAAGGTTATAACGATTTAACACCCAGGAAAGATGAGAGAAAGGTTATAATGATTTAACACCCGGGAAAGATGAGAGAAAGGTTATGATGATTTAACACTCAGGAAAGATGAAAGGTTATAACGATTTAACACCCAGGAAAGATGAGAGACAACCTAAGCTGGGAGAACAGTTCATATGATTTAATCCCCGAAAAAAATGAAAGATAAACCTGTGATTAAAAACCTTAGAAAGATGCGACAAATAATTAACAATAGCAGAGGTGAAGGGGGGAAGTTTCCAGCGTTTTCAAACCTGAGAGACTGAGAGAAAATTAAAAGATCTTGAATATTTATCCTGAAAAAAAAAATGATAGAAGAGAATAAACAGGTTTATTTAACACCTGCATCTATAAGAGATACGATTTAATACGCGTAAGAGCTGAAATCAGAGCCACCCATCCACCGAAATATGTGAGGCAGGATAACAGAAGTATGATTTAATTCCAGAGAATGCCACAATGATTTAACATTTATGTGAGATGGGCGAAACGTAGATAGAACTGATTTAATACCAGGATAAAATGAAAGCTAGTTATTGAAAATAACCTGAAGCTATTAATGATTTAACCAGCAATGGGAGACAAGTCACACAAGATATGAGTGATTTAAAACCAGGAGATGGTGTGAAAAACTGACTAATGATTTAAACACCTGCGAGAGACGAAACAGAGGAAGATAAAAGGGACTTTTGGACCCGTGCAGTTGAGGGAAAGTTCCTTCATGATTTAAAGAAATATGAGAGACTATGCATTGAAGAGGAAAGGGTGTATATCACACAGGGAAGGTGAGAGAGCTACTTATGATTAAATGACATATGAGAGAGAGTAAGCAAGAGAGAAAATTGATCATAGCATCTGGGAACGTCGAGAGAAAGTTGCTTTGAGATTTAAACATGTTAGATGTTAAGCCTTGAAGAGAGAAAAGCTATTTAGCTTCTATGCAAGATGTAAAAAGTAATTATGTTTTAAATCCCAATGAGAGACGAAACATACAGCAGATAAAGAATATTTAGCACCTGGAGAAGGTGAGAGAAGAGTGAAAGAACGTTTAGCACCTGGTAAAGCTGAGAGAAGTTCTCACGATTTAAAATCAAATGGAAGTCAAAACATGAGAGAAGCAAGATTTAGCATCTGGGGAAGTAACTACAATACATGGGATATACAGACGTCTTCAGTGAGGAAAAAGGATGGATTAACACCTGCAAAGCAATCAGATACAGGTGTTAATAACCTACCTGGCTGTGATGTCACAAACCCAGCCTCCACAACCAAAATCTCTCAGGCTATCGGATGCTGCTATGATCTGCACGACCCGATGCTGAGGGAAAGCTCAGCTTCAAAGATCAAGTGGTTAATTAATGAGGTGATGCAAAGTCACAACAACAGAACCCAGCATCCTGCTTTATATAGACAAGAAGAAGAAGAAGAAGATGAGGATGAGAGGGGAGGAAATGGTGCCTTGTTTTGTTGACATTAGGATTGGAGAGACACTCTTCTTCTTCTGCCCATTTTGTATGTGGTCGTTTGAACTTCTCACGGAAAATATGTTTGGAGTGAAAATGCTTCTAAAAAATGTTTTGCTGATGCTTATAAGGGATATAAAATTATTATTTGGCAACTGACTTTCGCACACGCAAATTTCAAAGTTATAATCGTCTTAACATAAGTGAGTTACCCAATTAAATAAAGTTAGAAGAGATTTTTTCTTATTTAGAGATATCTCTGTCTTCACTATATCTGATAGAACAATACTCTCTCTCTCTCTCTCTCTCTCTCTCTCTCTCTCTCTCTCTCTCTCTCTCTCTCTCTATATATATATATATATATATATATATATATATATATATATATAAAATCTTTTTATTTCCCTCATGAGCATACGAATCCTCGCTACGCACTGACAAATACATAAATATTTCAGGAAAAGATCCGGTACTTTGTACTCGCCTCTCTTACGTGACCTTTGATTGAAATGTATTTTAAAATCTATTTTTTTTATTTGATTTTGTACTAGTTCAATTTGTATACTTATACAAATAAACAGACGATAAATGAGTATATTTAGGTGGAATATAAATTTTAACAATCAGTACTACCAACAGTCAACACGCACGTCAAATTTATTCCAACCCTCACTTCTAATAAATTCTAAGCCTGCAATCCGTTCCAAAACCCGCGAATAAATGACAATACATTCTATTTATTCCTAACTTACGCTTCATTTGTCAAAGACGCCTCTCAATACATTCCAATAAATTGAAATAGATTCCCAGTCCCAGTTCTGCCACTGCATTCATATTTTGTACAGGGGTGCCAACCTCACCATTAGGTCAAGGCCGGCTGGAGAATCCGGGTTTTCTTAAAATAACTCTTTCACTTCTCACCGTTTCTGTTGGCAGCAATGAATCACTGATTTGCGAACGAGATTTAGAGCGCGTTTATTGTCCAGGTATTTATTATTTTTTTTTTTTTGTATGATTCAGTAGAGATTCAAAGGAATAAAGTCTGGTGATTAATAATACACACACACACCCACATATACAAGCGAACATACACATACGTATTACTGGTTTATGTATGTTAAAATGTTTGATATTTTTCTTAAAACGGGTTATATAATAAAGTTTAATATGTAAATGTGCTTTGGCCGAAATATAGTGATTTTTTAAAATGCACTTATACTTTTATACTTTTTCAATATATATGTATATATATATATACAATATATATATATATATATATATATATATATATATATATATATATATATATATATATATATATATATATATACATACATGCATACATATACAAGAATAATGAACAAAGTATCACAGTTCCGTAAAAACGCGGTACTGTTACGGGGTGTCGCTGGAACCTCGCTATCTATCTATCGATCTATCTCTATATATATTTTCCCGTTACCCAAACAACCACAGACTTTATCAGACTTCAAAAGCCTTGTCCGCCGAATACGGGCCATCCAGAAATAGCCGAATTTCATCTCGTCTATGGGTCCCCGTTGATGGCAAGAAAAAAATATATATATGCACTTTTTTTTTAACAAATAAGTTTGTCTTTGTTAGCAAGTAATCAATGGCTATTTTCGCCATAAACCTGTGGGCGTTTGGGCGTTCAGGTGCGAGGCTGTTTTCCGCTTTGCGAAGCTGTTTTCCGTTAGGTTTGTTCATGCTAAAGAACGGAGAGCGGAACGGTTTTCCGATGTGGTGTCGTTGGAATTGAACGTGGCTAGTTCCCTTGGTGATGTTTATAAAGGAAAAATAATTTATGTAATAATCTCAAATACATTCGAAAACTATGTAATGAAATAATCGAATGAAATCCTTTACTCGACAATACATTTGTAATTAAATGAGCAGCGAATATATTAAGGAAACGAGTCAAACCTCTAATTTCAAAAGAACAATATTTGTGGCTTATTGGTAATCTTTTTGTATTTGTACATTGCACTAAAGATTTCCGTACCGATAATTGCTATGAAAATATACCAAGCCAAAAATATTTATTATTAAAATATTTATCAACTAAATTTAAATACATATCTGATAGAATCATACTGACAAAAGAAAAAATATGTAATAATATTAATAATGAAAATATTTACAGGAATAATATTTACAACTGAAATATTTATAACCCTGAATGAGAGTATAAACGCTCAGATATTTCTGATGAATGCATTCCTAGAAAACAGGAATAATTAGTATTTTTATTAAGCGGACACCAAAATATTCTGAGTCGTTGCTTGAATAAAAATAAAAATCATTACTAATGTAATGAAATCGGGTTATTCATAAAAAAAAAAAAAATAAAATCATAATTACTGGCAGACTTCACTGTTGGAACAAAAATAACCATAAATTTCAATCATTTTTTTTTGGTAATAATAACTGCAAAAATATTTTGTCAGTACAAATATAAAATTATGATAATTTCCCGGAACGACTGGAGATAGAATGAAAAAATGAGTTTATAAATTTGGCGTCAATTTTTACGTTTCTGAAGCCTGTTACTATTTTTGTTTGTTAATCACAGATTTTAGCTTAATTTATGGGCCGTTTTTATCTGTATTTTAGGCTAATTCTGTTGTATTTGCTCGGTATTATTATTATTATTATTATTATTATTATTATTATTATTATTATTATTATTATTATTATCGTTTGAGCCAAAGAATTTTTGTCTATAATTCTGGAAAGTTTTGTGTAACACAATTATAATCAAATGTGTTCAAGTCTTTGTACTTTATTATTATTATTATTATTATTATTATTATTATTATTATTATTATTATTATTTATTATTATTATTATTCTTCAAGAGGCTAAATAACCAGACGAAATTCCAACAGAAGATTGTGTAAAACAAATCTTCATGTGAGGAATTGTGAAAATGTGAAAGTGAGAAAAGTGAGAAAATTAAATATGTAAGAGGAAAGAAGGTTTAAAACATGAATAGATAGATAAATAGATAGATAGACAGATAGATAGCTTTGAAAAAAAGATATGGTAAATGCTGTACTTTATATAGTGTCTGTTAACTGATAAGATATAAGAAATCCTGATATATAAATGAGAGAGAGAGAGAGAGAGAGAGAGAGAGAGAGAGAGAGAGAGAGAGAGAGAGAGAGAGAGAGAATAGCAGAATAAAAGACATATAGGCCATGTGATTTATTGATCAAATGAAAGAGTTCTTGGCAATATAATTCTATATATATATATATATATATATATATATATATATATATATATATATATATATATATATATATATATATATATATATATATATATATATATATATATATATATATATATATATATATATATATATATATATATATATATATATATATATATATATATATATATATATATATATATATATATATAGAGAGAGAGAGAGAGAGAGAGAGAGAGAGAGAGAGAGAGAGAGAGAGAGAGAGAGAGAGAGAGAATTTATAATATCTGTCGATTTATTGATCACATTACGAAGTTCTAGACCTCACATAATTCTAGTTGAGAGAGAGAGAGAGAGAGAGAGAGAGAGAGAGAGAGGTGAAAGTGTACAAAGAAGTAAGATCTGGAATTATAATTCTTGGATAAATAATGTCATAAATTATATAAATAATCTAGAAAAAGATTGAATTTTAAGACAGAATTATATATATTTAGAAATCGAGAAAGGAATGATAAAATGAAATGTGATATTTTACCTGAACGGGAATTAAAAAAGTAAATGGAAAATATTGGAATAATGAAACAGAAAGCCGATAATTCGATAAATGAGGTAATTAGGGAATGGATGAAAAATTAGAAGCATAAAGAAATAGCAAATGCATGAATATATAAAGGAATCATTATCTTTGAGCAGAAATATGTAAAAAAATTATATATTTTAGATCTCGAAGAAAAAATGATATATGATATATATAAGTTCAAAAGAGATAATATGAATATAAATACAACAAAATATTTTGAGAAGTCTTATAATTATTTTGAAGCTTTAATTACAGAAAATGGGGCATCATTTAATATGTATATATTTATATATATATATATATATATATATATATATATATATATATATATATATATATATATATATATATATATATATATATATATATATATATATATATATATATATATAAATATACTTTCAAATTCATAATACTAGAAAAATTCCATCATTCATAACAAATTTAAACAACTTGATTCATACTTAACAGAAACATACAGAATTCTCCAAAAAATCGCGAATTCAAAGTCGTTAACCAAAGTCTTCAAAGAGGCGTTTTTGCAGTCACGACTATCGTGAAATTCGTTTAAAAATATCCACGAAAAACGGAAGATTCCTCGCTTTTAGATCCGAGCTAACGGCTCTGAGAGAAAGTACAGAGAAAGTTCATTCATAGAAAGTTCAGAGAAAGTTCATCACTTTCACGTGCAAACAGAAGGTTCCAGTAGCTCCTAACTTGGTCTGAGAGAACTCGTCTGGTCTGAAAGAAGACGCCTGGTTCCAGTATTCTTCCTGAGGTCTTAAGAACGACCCAGAAGAAGAAGAAGAAAGAAGAAGAAGAAGAAGAAGAAGAAGAAGAAGAAGAAGAAGCCTCAACCTTTCCTCTCGCAAATATAGAACTTTCAGCAGTGAACTAACTGAACTTAGAAATGAGTTGTAAGATCCCAAACAGTCCTTTTCGGAAGAGATTGATCTTGTCACGAGGAATTCCAGCCCAGTTGGAACTTGGGAAGTCGCGTTGATCTTTTTGGGGGGTTTTTAGAAGACTGTCCTGAGCCTTGATAAGGGATTTCGTTCAGTGTCACTAGAAATATATGTATTTTAATCATTCATTTACATTATCTATTTACTTATTAATTCGTTTATCTGTTTTTTTCTATTGACTGGTGTCATCTTAATATATTATCTATTACTTTCTGCTATTTCTTTCGAATGAATATCATATTCTTTGGAAGCTTGAATTTCAAGTCAATGTGGTGGGCTTGTTCCATATGAATAAGGTTCATCCTCTGAATAATAATAATAATAATAATAATAATAATAATAATAATAATAATAATAATAATAATAATAATAATAATAATCACATAGTAAATGGCTTAAAATTTTTCATCTTGCAAATGTGACATTTTGATAAATTATCAATATTTTTTCCCAATTTCGCTTCAAAGAATTAGCTTAAAAACGAAGCTTTCAATTGACCGATCGTATCTGATTTTTTCTTTAACTTTATTGAATCATTGAATTAAAAAAGTATTTTTAGGTAAAAGTTGTAACAAATTATTACTAAATGAGATTAATATATTGATAGGATATTCGGTTTTTTTATAGAGTTTGTTTTTTGTGAAGATTAAGAAAATTTTTAAAATATCATTTCAATAAAAGAAAGTGAAGCTTTTGTAAGCTAATATGACCTTTGGGTGATGGTATGTTAAGGATCATATTCAAGTCTCTTTTGCATAATAATAATAATAATAATAATAATAATAATAATAATAATAATAATAATAATAATAATAATAATAATAATAATAATAATAATAATAATAATAATGTCTTCAAAAATACTTGTGGGTTCCATGATTAGCTTATTTCAATCGTACGTCCAATCAATCAATTAAGATCAAATTTCAAAATCAATGTAAAGTTTAATATACTGTATGTTTCAAATAAAGCTTTATAAATCTGGTGACCTTATAAATATATTATAATTCATTATATTATTATTTTAAATAAGAATGAGGATTTTCAAACTGTGCTTTTATATAATTCATGATATTCTCTCGGTTCAAAGGCTTATGACACAAAATACTAAATTCTTTTAATCTCTTTCATAGTTTATTTATACAACAAAAACTAATCTAGTAGATCCATTGAGATCCGAAATCTGACAATAGATTGTCAGAAAATCTGTTGGGATTCAGGCCCAAATCTGACAAGAGAGATATTCATTGATATGTCATCGGATTGTCAAGAGATATCTGTCGAAATCTGACGCTGGTTTTCCAGATTTATTTATCAGGATACGTTCTAAATCTGGTTGCAGATTTCAAGAAAAAAATGGTTGAAGAACAATCTCCCGAAATCTGAAGCTAGATTTCCAGATTTATTTTTTAGGATACGTTCTAAATTTGGCAACAGATTTCAAGAAAAAATGTCCGAAGATCAATCTTAAATCTGGTGGCAGATTTTCAGCAAAATCTGGAGAAGTTTGGTAATAATCTGGTGTCAAATTGCAGAAAAATTTATGGAATTGACAATGAAATCTGGCAAAAAATACCAAGAAATTTATAATATATATATATATATATATATATATATATATATATATATATATATATATATATATATATATATATATATATATATATATATATATACACACACACAATATGTGTGTATGTATATATGTATATAAGTATCCGTTCATCTTATTTATCTACACATTCATTAATTCCCTTTTTCTCTTCTTATTTCCCCTCTGCTATTTATGCATTCACTTCGGTGGGGGAGTTCTCTCTCTCTCTCTCTCTCTCTCTCTCTCTCTCTCTCTCTCTCTCTCTCTCTCTCTCTCTCTCTCTCTCTCCAACCAAGCGTACATCGAAGCACACTCCTCCATTCATCAACTTTATGAAGCTATTTCCGTCCGCCGTGCTTTAGTGAGAGATAGAACTGATTATTGTGGGGTATTTGACTTTAAAACAATATATCAGAGGGGGAGCGCCAGAATGGGAATGGGAATCTGGAATATATATTATATACTTTTTTTGGTGAGGGCTCCTGTTGTACTTGCGTGAGTTCAGAAGGTGGTGTTTGTTTACTGGGAATGATGAGGTTATATATCTAAGGGGGAGCAGTGGGAATGGGAATCTTACTTGGAATTGGAACGCACTTTTCATTGGTCTCTTTTATGCTTCTGCCAATTCCGGTTTATTTCAAGATTCCAAAGGTTTGAGTTTGGGAATGGTAATTCAGACAATAAGTGCATACAACAGTGGGAATTGGAATGATAACTGGAATTGGAACGCACTTCTCATTGTCCTGTTTATACTTTTACCCATTCCCAGAATAATTTAAGATTCTAAAGATTTGAGTTTGGGAATGGGAATTCATACAATAAGTGCATACAACAGCGGGAATTCAAATGATAACTGGAATGGGAATGCGCTTTCATTCGTCATTTTTAGATTTCTATCCATTCCAAGTTTATTTCAAGATTCCAATATTTGAATTGGGGAATGGGAATTCATAAAAAAAATGTTATATGTTTTTCCTTCCTTATGGGAATCCATAAATGAAAATATGGTCATTCTTATACTCTGAGTATATAATCATGTCGATTCCCACCGCACTTTTGGGAATTTCTAAAAATTTAGGAATGGGAATTCATGTAAACTGAGCATAAACCTGTTTTACATTTGGAAATAGAGAAGCAAAACAACAATGGGAATTCTGATACTCCCTGTTAATCCAATTCCCATCATTCCTGTTATGTTCCAGTGGAACTCAATAGTAAAATTCTGGAATGGGAATTCTGATTTTTTTTGTTGGGATTCCATGGAGTAAAATCTATTGAATTTTATAATTGATTTTTGTACCTGGATTACAAAAAAAAAAAAAAAAAATACAGTTTTGAATTTCCACAAAAAAAAGTTAACCAAAGTTTTCTTTTCAGTTTAAAATAATTTTTATTCCTAAACTGGTCGAAAAAAGAAAATGTCTATACAAAAATTTACAATCTGCTATAAAAATCTTGATAGGTGAAAAAAATCTAAGGTTTGATAATGGCCTTCTTGATATTCAGGATAAAAATAGAGAGAGAGAGAGAGAGAGAGAGAGAGAGAGAGAGAGAGAGAGAGAGAGAGAAGTAATAAATGCGCCGATATTTCTTCGGCCCAATCGAGTTTTCTGTACAGCCGCTACAGCGTATAATCAATGACGCCGGAAATAGATCTATCTTTCGGTGGTCTCAGTAAAATTCTGAATGAACAGCGGCCCATGAAACTTTAATCACTGCCCGGTGGTGGCCTACCCTATATCGTTACCAGACGCATGATTATGGCTAACTTTAACTTGAAATAAAATGAAAACTACTGAAGCTAGAGGGCTGTAATTTGGTATGTTTGATGACTGGAGGGTGGATGATCAACATATCAATTTTCAGCCCTCTAGCCTCAGTGGATTTTAAGATCTGAGGGCGGACAGAAAAAATTGCCAACGGATGGACAAAGCCAGCACAATAGTTTTTATTTACAGAAAACTAAAAAAATAGGAAGAGAGAAGAGAGAGAGAGAGAGAGAGAGAGAGAGAGAGAGAGAGAGAGAGAGAGAAAGCAAGCCCCACACACACACACACACACTCACTCTCCACCCCGCGCAAAACTCAATCACCGCAGCCCCCCGTGATTTGGCGCGAAAGTTATATAGAGCACTGGAACGAGAGAAACATTACCAATCAATAGACGCGTTCCAACACTAATTTTGACGCCTGTTTTTCATCCGGGACGACAATGAGTTATAAAGGGCAATTTCTGAGTGGTCTAAACGCGGCCGTATTTCTGTTATTACTCCGGAATCAAATATTAACTTCTCCCCTGGGGCCCCCTCTGTGAAATATTATGGCCCACCCTGCTATTTCGGTCGTTGGTATGAGCTCGCAAATATAGTTAATGGTTATGTTTTTTATATTTTTTGTTTTTTTTCTTGTTGAAATGGTGGTGCTTATTGCAGGGTCCTCCAATATCTGTATTTGTTGATAATGCTTGTGTTTAAAAAGCTTACTCAGTTTTTCTTATATCTATTTATAAGTTTTGTTTTTCAATATGATTACATTGACAGCACTGAAAGAATAAGCCTGCGTAATTTATATTGCGTCCAGGGTATAAAAAATAAATTGATTTACATTCTATTGTAAAAAAATTGTAAAAAAATTCATTTGTCTTACAATGTTTTTTTTTTTTAGAATATTGAAGGCTGTTGTCATTCATATTCTATATTTTCAGATAACAAATAAAAATCAATTTATATTTGACTGTTTTCAGAATATAAAAATCTAAAAAAAAAAAATCATGACTCTCTTTATATTTTATGGCGTTTTAATTTTCTGAAAAGAAAACTATTGTGCCGGCTTTGTCTATCCGTCCGCACTTTTTCTGTCCGCCCTCAGATCTTAAAAACTACTGAGGCTAGAGGGCTGCATATTGGTATGTTGATCATCCACCCTCCAATCATCAAACATAACAAATCGCAGCCCTCTAATCTCAGTAGTTTTTATTTCATCTAAGGTTAAAGTTAGCCATGACCGTGCCACCACCGGGCCGTAGTTAAAGTTTCATGGGCCGCGGTTCATACACCATTATACCGAGACCACCGAAAGATAGATCTATTTTCGGTGGTCTTGATTATACGCTGTACAGAAAACTCGATTGCTCCGAAGAAACTTCTGTCCATTTTTTATTTGTTTTTCTTAAATACTGATTTTATGGTGAAAAAATAATATTATTTTATCGTCTCGTTTTCCCGAAAATAAAAACCAAGTAATTGACTTCATATTTTTTTATTCTGAATGATTTTTATAACAAAATTTTAATTATTAATATTTTCTTTTCGAAGCTGTAAATATTTAAGCCCTTTTCCTACTTTCTTGTACATTATATATTTAGATTTTGGAATATAAAAGAAAACTAAGTAACTACTGAATATTTTCCATTATTTGGTTAGCATGAATATTTTTCATTATTTTATCAACACGAATATTTTTATTTATTTGATTAACACTAATATTCTTCTCCATTTGATTAACACGAATATTTTCTTTATTTCATGAACATGAATATTCTTTCTGTTACATTAACACGAATATTACTCACTATTTGGTTAACACGAATATTTTTCACTATTTGATAAAATTATTATTTTTGTTTGATAATGCATCAGGAAAAATTTACACTGCTTGAGAATTTCTCATGATTGTCAATAAAGTAATCTGAATATTTGCTCACTATCTAATAATTGTTTGATAGTGTAACAGAAAATGATTTTACTATTAGATTACCACAAATATTTCTCACTATCTGATAAAATGATGTTTTTACCATTTGATAATGTAATAAAACAATTATTTCCACTATCTAATGAAATAATATTTTAACCATTTGATAATATATAAAACAAATATTTTCACTATCTAATAAAATAATATCTTTACCATTTGATAATGTATAAAACAAATATTTTCACTATATAATAAAATAATATTTCTACCATTTGATAATATATAAAACAAATATTTTCACTATCTAATAAAGTAATATTTTTACCATTTGATAATGTATAAAACAAATATTTTCAGTATATAATAAAATAATATTTTTACATTTTGATAATGTATAAAACAAATATTTTCACTATCTAATAAAATAATATTTTTACCATCTGATATATATATATATATATATATATATATATATATATATATATATATATATATATATATATATATATTATTCACCCGTTCAAACACAACTGTGAGATTTTTACCTAATGTGAATTCACCACGGAAACGAGAATGTACAAACTCAGGTTCCATTCCCCTTTGGCTGGTTCAATCTCTCTTAATGGGGCAGAGTTTCCTATGATAATGCAAATATAACCCCTCCCCCCCCTTTTACTACAGATCATTAGCATATGAGGTCGTGTCATTTGCATAATTTGCATTTAGGGGGGATAAATATTCTGGACTGTACCATTCCTAGACATTGTGAAAACAGGATTTTTTCTTGGTGTTTAGCTTAGTTACAAATGAGATCTAAAGTGTATTTTTAATCTGTTGAAATAAATGCTAAATCTTTTTCAAAGTACATGTAACAAAATGTCTAATTTTTAATATTTTTGATTTTGCTAAATTAAAAAAATATTCCTGAGATTTGAATTTTATTTTTCAAGAACAAAAAAATGGCAAGGATTGAAATTACTAATTTCTTGAATTAAATACTAAACCTATTTGAAAATCCACAAGAAAATGTCTTATTTTTTAATAATTTTGATTTTAATATATAAAAAGATGTGCTTTAGTTTGGTTACAAATGAGATTTGATGTTTATTTTTCAAGTACAAAAATGGCAAGGATTTAAATTACTAATTTCTTGAATTAAATACTGAATCTATTACAAAATCCACAACAAATTTCTTATTTTTTAATGATTTTGATTTTAATATATCAAGCAAAATGTATTATTTTTTCGTCTATTTGCGACTGAGAAAAAGCAGAAAACATATTTCCAATATTTATGAATCTGAAAAATATGTCTCCTTCATTACAAATGCAAAACAATTTTTATACTTGATTCTTTGTGAATATTTAAATACAACAAGAGACTTTCTGTTGTAATATTCGAAACAAAAGTCCCAGACAGCTCAAATTATATTAATCATTAATATTTGATAGGAAGGAAAAACATTTATGATTTGGTTTAAAAATTAAATTAAGTTTTAGCCGAAGACTCCTACAAAAGATGTTAATGAACATAAAGAAGTATTTCTGTTTTGTTTTCTATATTGCAGCCTTGAGAATACATTTTGTATTCAACTCTAAATCACACACATACTCAAAGCTATACATACACACACACACACACACACACACACACACACACTCAGAAACACACAAAAACACTGTAGTTCAAAAGCAAAGTAGTTTTAATTTGAAGAAGATGTTGTTGATGAATATAGAAAACTTTTCTTATTTTTGTCGAATGCATTTCTTGATCACCTCTTAACCACACACACTTACTCAAAGCCATGCACATACACGCACACACACACACACACCCACACACAGAGACACACTCAGATACACACACAAACACACCCAAGTTTAAAAGCAAAATAGAATTTTATTTGAAGACTCAAACAAAAGTAGATATTGTTGACAAACAGAAAATTTTCCTTATTTTGTCGAATGCATTTCTTTGTTCAACTCTCAATCACACACACACACACACACACTTGCTCAAAGCCATACTCTCTCTCTCTCTCTCTCTCTCTCTCTCTCTCTCTCTCTCTCTCTCTCTCTCTCTCTCTCTCTCTCTCTCTCTCACGCCACAGCTTGAATCTAAAGGGAAAGGAACATTACAATAGCAAAGTATCTTTTGTTACTGAAATCGCCCCCTGGGACAACTCTTATTTCCCACGTCTTTGAGGTTGCCTATTCCTGACTCAGATAAAAGAGTGTTCTTTAACTTCTCTTTTAAGCATTTTTTAAAAGTTCGAATGCCTTTCTGTGCATTTTACAAATACGTTAAACGACTCGGTTATTCAGGATCATCTGGAGTTAGGACAAGGATTTTATATATATTCTTTTAAACTACATACTTTTATAGTTCTCGAAAAAGTTAGTTTCATTTCAATATTATGATATTTTATGTCACTTCAAACATTTCTTATAAGAATAAAATGACAGTGTAAATGATTGCCTGAGAATTATCTCAGGCTAAAAGGCATATTTATGTATTAAATTTAACATAACCTATTATATCAAACAGCTTATTTTAAATAGTTTTTATTGAATCAAAACTATTTAGCATAGTTCTGTATAGCTTTTATTTGGATAAAATGATCAAGACTCTGACAAGATTGAAAGGAATTCACTCATTAACCTAGAAAGTAAACCGGTAATTCCTTTTGTATTTGATTAATTCAAAGGATGGTCGGTTGGGGTGACATGAATGTGAATTAGGGAACTGTCACTCACCCGTCATGGTCCTATTGTGACGCCGAAATGGAACTCAATGTTCAAGGACAAAAAAAAAAAAAGGAAAAATGGAAATATCTAAAAATCTGAAAATTAAATAAGAAGGCAATTGCTGAAGACACGTATGGTACGTGTTAGGAAATTCGACAAGACAAGTATGATACGAAGTTCTAGGTCAAAATAAAAAAAAGGAAAAATAGAAATATAAAAAAAATAATATGATATTTTAATTAAATAAGGTACCAGTGGCTTGATACACGTATGATACGTATTAGGAAATTCGACGAGACAAGTATGATACGAAGTTCTAGATCAAAATAAAAAAGGAAAAATAGAAATATAAAAAAAATAGGAAATATTAAATAAGATACCAATGACCTGATACACGTACGATACATGTTAACAAATTCAACGAGACAAGTATGATACGAGTATTAAAAAAAACCAACCTAGACTACAGCACCGAGAAACACCACTTACACCGAGAAACATTACGAAAAGTCCAACTTACTTTCCCCCGTCACGTAGACTGGCGAAGTTAGGCTCGTGGAAGTTTAGACAAAACCAAAGAAGTACGTCGCAACTTCGTTCTTAAAAAAAAAAAAAAATAAAAGAAACTTCAAAAAACTTATTTTATCTTTTCCGGACAGGTCAGTGTTCTCTGTCGTAGAGAGAGACAAGTTTTAGCACGTTGGAGATTCGTGTGGGCGGGGGAGGGGGGTTATTTCCCCCCAACCACACACACAGAGGCCAAAATTCTCTCTCTCTCTCTCTCTCTCTCTCTCTCTCTCTCTCTCATCACGTTTATAATTTTTATAATTTTTGTTATATAAACACTTGTATATATATATGTGTGTGAATTATGTTATTTCTCTCTCTCTCTCTCTCTCTCTCTCTCTCTCTCTCTCTCTCTCTCTCTCTCTCTCTCATAATTACAAGTGGTATTTGTGAATTGTTTATATATATATATATATATATATATATATATATATATATATATATATATATATATATATATATATATATATATATATATATATATATATATATATATATATATATATATATATATATATAAATATATATATATTATTAAACAAAAAATTAAAATAGAAATTAATTAACATGAAATAATTTATATATAAAATCCATAAAAAAATTCCATAAAAAAAATTTTAACTCTAGAAAAAAAAAACATTAAATAAAAATCTATAAAAATCCCCGAACGAACTCGTATAATTAAAAAAAAATCAAAATACAAATTGCAGAATACAAAAATACAAAACACAAAAAAAAATTGTTTATAAAAAAATTTCATAACAGAAAAAAATAAATAAAAATCTATAAAAATCTTCTTTGATTGTGGTACTTTCATAACTAAAAAAATCAAAATACAACTCCGGGCAGAATAAAAAATACAAAAACACAAAACTTTTGTTTAGCAATGTTGTTTCATAACAGACAAGAATATCGAGAGAAAGAGAGTAATCAAATTTCTTTGATTGTGTAGATTTCAGTCTAAATATATATATATAACTATATATATATATCCAACTATAATACCTTTGTTGGAGCGCTATTGTATATAGAGAGAGAGAGAGATAGAGAGAGATAGAGAGAGAGAGAGAGATAGAGATATAGAGATATATATAATATATATATATATATATATATATATATATATATATATATATATATATATATATATATATATATATATATATATATATATATATATATATATATATATATATATATATATATATATATATATATATATATATATATATATGTTTATGACAAAAATTTCACAATAGCTCTTTTACTTAAGAGAGAGAGAGAGAGAGAGAGAGAGAGAGAGAGAGAGAGAGAGAGAGAGAGAGAGAGAGATCATAATTCATACACATATATGTGTGTATATATCTGCAACACAAATTTCGCAGTAGCTCTTTTACTTACGGTGAGAGAGAGAGAGAGAGAGAGAGAGAGAGAGAGAGAGAGAGAGAGAGAGAGAGAGACAGTTAAACAACAATTCGACAATGTCCATCTCAAATCCCTACTTCTCTTAACGTTAATTCGCTCTCATCCCACCCCAGACTTCAAAAAAACATCTAAAACAACTTCCCTTCACACGAAACAACACCCTCAGACAACGAACAACAACAAAAAAGCACAACAAAATAGAGAAAAAGCAAAACAACACCTCCTTCCAGCAATTAACTCGCAAGAGAAATCATTTCTCCATCGCCGGAGTTCGACCGAGCGAATCCTACTGCAATTCACACTTCGCGATGAAAAGAACGCGCCTTTGTTTACATACACCGGGCGTGTTTGATTAGCATTTGCCTGAGTTTACCCCATTTTTTTTTTACTTTTTTTTTTAGGTTCCTCGTAGCTCTTAATGTCTGCCTTGTTCTGGCTGTTTACTTATCGAGGTTTTGATGTGATTTGGTGAGTAATTTTATTTATATGTCTTGTGAAAATCGAAAAAGAAAATTTAAAGTCTTCTGTATTTATACAAAATAACTGTGCATGTTTTCACATAACGTCTTACCTCAAAACGCCCCCTTCCCCCCCACAAAAAATAGAATATATCATACACTTAATCTTTCACCTCCATTTCAGCTCACACCCGCGCATGCGCAGTTCCTGCAGTCTTCTTCTCCCCAACAATAAACAACCTCGAGAATTCTATCCGTTAATCAGCGGATGAATTGTATAGCTAATCAGTTATCCTTTGTGGCTTCAGAAACTGGAGAGAAGGAGAGAAGGAATAATCCAAGTGAACGCACCCTTTGGAGGTCCATGAGTTTATGGGTTTATGAGGGAGGCTGCGTTCAGTAGCATGAAAAGGGTGGCGGGTTTAAGTTAGGTTGGGAAATTGTTGTTGTTAGGTTTTCTGAACGGGTCTATTATTATTTAGCTTCCGTTGATGTTTTCAAATGTATTAGGAATTTCAATGTGAATTATTATAAAGATTCTTAATTTTTCCAGGTTTTATTACTTTTTATTACCCGAGATTTATATAAATCTCAAAGAAAATTAACAGAATGATACAAAAATATATAATTTACAATTTAACACATAAAAAACACTAAGAAAAATAACAGATGACCGCTAAAAAAACTCATTTTATAACCCTCGCAAAATACCGCACCTTCAGAAAACCCATTAACCCAAATTACCAAACGATAAATCACAACAGCAAAGCTTAAATTCCCTTGCGCTTTTCCGCATCCCATTTGGCACCCTTAAGAACGTAACACTGGTCATGCAGGAACCAAGGAGTGTGTGAGTTCGTGCGTTGATGTCTGATTTACGAGTGTGGGTTCAGCTGTTAGCCGATGAATTGTGGGTGTGGGATGTGGGAGAATTGTTGTGTTAAGGAATGGACGGGAGATTGATGAAGATGGGGGAAAGAGTAAGAGGAGAGTGAGAAGGAAAGAGAGAATAAATGAAAGGGGAGAGATGGCACAGTGATAAGATTGAGACTTCAGGGATCACAGCGACTGAATTAGTTTATGTTTGAATATTTTGATTTTATCAATTCTCCCTTAGCTAAAGATTGCAGAAAAGTATGACTGCATAAGCAAGTACAAATCGAGTTTTCTGTACAGCGCATAAGGCTCTATGAAACTCTGTAGCCACGGCCCGTGAAACTATCAGCCGCGGCACATGAAACTTTCAGCCACGGCCTGGTGGTAGTCTCAGCCACGGCCCATGAGACTTTCAGTCACGGTCCGGTGGTGGCCTGCGTTGCTGGTACCTATAGCCGTGCCAGAATTACGATTATAGCTAACTTTAACTTAAAAAAAAAGAACTGAGGCTAGAGGGCTGCAATTTGGTACGTTTGATGACTGGAGGGTGGATGATCAACACACCAATTTGCAGCCCTCTAGCCTCAAGAGTTTTTAAGATCTGACGGCGGACTTATATAAAATCTGATATAAGTTCATTGTTTCCAAATGAAAGAAACCACAGTCTAGATTAAAATAAATCATATGAATAAAATAAATATATATATAAAATCTGATGTAAGTTCATTGTTTCCAAATGAAACAAACCACAGTCAGAACTTTAAAATAAATCAAGTGAATAAAATAAATATATATAATATCTGATATAAGTTCATAGGTTCTAAATAAAACAAACCACAGTCTAGATTTTAAAATAAATCAAATGAATATAAAATAAATATGTATATAAAATCTGGTGCTCTTGCTTCACAGCTTTGAAAAAAATCCCAGCAGAAAAATTGGTGGGAGATGATTAATTCCAAAAACCCAACCTTCGATTGATCTGAGTCTCAGGATCATTTGAGTCAGCAAACGAGAGAGAGAGAGAGAGAGAGAGAGAGAGAGAGAGAGAGAGAGAGAGAGAGAGAGAGAGAGAGAGAGAGAGAGAGAGAGAGAGTGGGGGAGGTGGGGATGTATACAGGGAGGCAGGAGGAAGGTAGAGGTGAATTGCATGGAAGCAGTTTCTGGAGAGAGAGAGAGAGAGAGAGAGAGAGAGAGAGAGAGAGAGAGAGAGAGAGAGAGAGAGAGAGAGAGGGTTAGCTTGAGGGGGACCTGTAAGAGAAACCAAGAGCCTTTTGAAGGCTCCATGAAAGTATTTTTCTTTAATGAGGCCGAGAAAGAGGGGGAAATATGAAATGTACAAATGTATTAAATATTAGAATGGATATTTTTAGATTGCGAATGTTTAGAGATTTCCTTCTATCTACACACACACACACACACACACACACACACACACACACACACACACACATATGTATATATATATATATATATATATATATATATATATCTATATATATCTATATATATATATCTATATATATATATATATATATATATATATATGATTTAGTGTTATATAGGAATTAATATATAATAATAATAATAATGATTTAGTGTTATAATAATAATAATAATAATAATAATAATAATAATAATAATAATAATAATAATAATAATAATAATAATGGTACAATCATCATTAAAAGTCACCTTAGCACCTCAGGTAATCAATAATTTATTATGATACATCAGTATTCCCTAGATCCAACAATTTTTCTCCCTAACTGCCCCCAAAATCCAACAATTTCCTGCATCTTTTAAAATTCTCTCCCTTAACAATTTCCTCCCCAAATCAAATGACACACATCCCCAAAAAATAATTTTTCCCTGGGGGTCCCCCCAACAAATTCCCCCCTAGAAATCCCAACAATTTTCCCTAGGTACATTAATCCCCACCCAATTAAACAATTTCCTGCATTTTTCAAAATATCCCCGTTAAACAATTTCCTCCCAATATCAAGCAATAAACACTTTCCCACACAAAATAAATTTTCCCTAGATTTCCAAACAAATAAAGGAAGACACAATACCCCCCAAAAAACAAGTTCTCCCTAGATGCCCCAACAATTTTTCCCTAGACTCCCCAACAATTTTTCATGGGTACATCAATTTCCCATCAATTTTCCCCCAGATACAACAGTTTCGCTGGCGCGGGCCATTTATCCCGTAGGGAGACGTATTGTATAAAGATGCCCCATCAATCATGGGATTATCTCAGTTCCACACACGTGAAAATTCCTTATATATTTTTTTTTCTGCCTCAGAGGAGAGACGAAAATCCATTGGCAAAAATGTTATTGTAGACTGCTAGTGTGCTTTCATAAAGGGGGCAGAGAGAGAGAGAGAGAGAGAGAGAGAGAGAGAGAGAGAGAGAGAGAGAGAGAGAGAGAGAGAGAGGAAGTAAACGTTGGAATAATAAAGAACTGAGGAGAAGAAGAGAGATGAATTGGAAGTGAGTTAATGAAAAAATACAATGAGAGAGAGAGAGAGAGAGAGAGAGAGAGAATTATGAGATATATATATATATATATATATATATATATATATATATATATATATATATATATATATATATATATATATATATATATATATTTCTATTCTCACCTTCATCTGTATCCTTAACTCTCTCTCTCTCTCTCTCTCTCTCTCTCTCTCTCTCTCTCTCTCTCTCTCTCTCTCTCTCATTTCTTGCCTGTATCTCTTTATCCCTTCAGAAATATTCCTCATTACCAGTATCGCATAACTATAAAACATTCTTAAACTTTACATTACCTGACACTAATTACCACTAATTACCCTTAATGTGTTATTACCATCCTATTTAAAAGACCCTTTCCTTTACTCCCAATCTCTCTAATTCGGTCTTCCGGGGTTTGCAAACACCAATCATAATATGAATATTCCCCCGGTGTTTAAAAAAAATTCCTTCTTTCTTTAAACCCAAACTGAATATTTTTTTAACCTTTCTCAGAATTGGGAGGAGTTTTTTTTGTTGGGGGGGGAGAATTTTATATATATAGGTTTTTTTGTGGGTTTGACAGCCCTCTATGTTTGCTCATTAGGTCAGTTTAATCGAGTGAGGTTTGTTTTTGTAATTTTTTTTTTTTTTTATTTTTGGGGGATCTTTTAGGTTAAATATGCCTGAGTTATTCATTATCTTGGTATTACTATTAATTATTCTGTGGTTTGCCATTTTCCTATATGGATGTTTAACTTTGGTTTAAGATAAAACCTAAATTAGTTTATAATTTTAATTTATTTTTCATTCCCATGCTTTGGCAACAATCTTGGCTATGTAATTTTGCAATCTTTTACACAAGGATTGACAAGTCTTTGGCAAAATCTTGAGCACAATGATTTTCAACACTCTTCAATATCTTTCTCACAAAACTTTACAGCCTCTTAATCTTTCTCACGGAGCTCTGAAGGTTAAATTCAAAACCCTTCCACACCAAGACCTCTCTCACAAAACCCTTCTCACACAAACACAACACTTTCTCACATTCCTGTCACCAACTCTCTCACGCACACAAAAAAAAAAGACTTTCTCCACCACTCTGCCACATATTTTACAACTCTCTCTCTCTCTCTCTCTCACTCTCTCTCTCTCACACACTCTCTCACACACTCTCCTACTCCATTTGCTACGAATATCTGCCGCTCTGCTGAACATTCCCTCCAAAGCTTTGGCTGAACTCCCAAACACCCAGAAAAAGACATTTCCCAAAGTGCTTGGCGCCGTGATGAGATATTTAGGTCACACAAACTTACTTCTCTGTTTCCACGGGCCAGTTGTGACGATGGTATTATGAAATTT
>NC_089774.1:8858532-8866032 GCF_040412425.1 Macrobrachium rosenbergii | reverse complement strand
CGGATATAAATGAGGTTATATGTAAATAGATCTGTCTTTCAGTGGTCTCGGTATAATGCTGTATGAGCCGCGGCCCATGACACTTTAACCACGGCCCGATGGTGGCCTGTTTATATCGTTGCCAGAAGCATGATTATGGCTAACTTTAACCTTAAATAAAATGAAAACTACATAGGCTAGAGGGCTGCAATTTGGTATGTTTGATGATTGGAGAGTGGATGATCAACATACCAATTTGCAGCCCTCTAGCCTCAGTAGTTTTTAAGATCTGAGGGCGGACAGAAAAAAGTGCGGACGGAAAAAAAGTGCGGACGGAAAAATGTGTGGACAGAAAAATTTCAGACGGACAGACAAAGCCGGCGCAATAGTTTTCTTTTACAGAAAACTAAAAACTAGTATTTCATGATAATTTCAATACGACATAAAATCACGTACGAATTCATTTTTCCAAATTATAATCTTATAAAACAAAAAAATAATATTATACAACAGATATAATCCCCTTATTCAATAACAAATACGCGTGCTTGTCTATCGGATATAATGGCGTGTCGTTTTGCAATGATATGGCTAGCATGCAATTGAAATGTCTATGAAGAATTTCTAAACCGTCTTTTGATACATTTTATAGGAAATTGAATTGTTTGGAAAAAATGGGGTTTGAGTCGATTTTTACTGAGAAATTTGTGCTGAAGGATTTTGTGGGATTGTTTAGGGATTATTCATTGTTTATTTTTTGGTTTGACTCAATTTTTAGAGACTTAGGTTTTTCTGTATCAATTTCTGAATATATATTATATATATATATATATATATATATATATATATATATATATATATATATATATATATATATATATATATATATATATATATATATATATATATATATATATATATATATATTGTTCTTCCATCAGCCTGTGTTCCAGTTTAGTTTCGACGATTGACTGGGGACTAGAGAGAGAGAGAGAGAGAGAGAGAGAGAGAGAGAGAGAGAGAGAGAGAGAGAGAGAGATATTGACGGGGAAGTCAGACTTGACCGCTCGCCATAATAAAGTGATTTACAATTTATTTGTGGTGTTTCCCGTTTGACAAAGAACGTCCGGTGCATTTGATTTTGGGGCGATGCAATTTTAATTTAGTTTTCGATCTCTCTCTCTCTCTCTCTCTCTCTCTCTCTCTCTCTCTCTCTCTCTCTCTCAAACACACACACACACACATACACGTACACAAACTATCATGATAGCCACAAAAACATTCGCATTCAATACTGACATTTCCCAAAGCACTTGACCTAATGCATCTCTCTCTCTCTCTCTCTCTCTCTCTCTCTCTCTCTCTCTCTCTCTCTCTCTCTCTCATAAAGTAACACATAAAACCATGAAGATATCTATATTCAATACCAACTGACATAAAATCATACCTTCCAGCCATGTGCATTTCCTAAAACATTTGACCTAATTCATCTCTCTCTCTCTCTCTCTCTCTCTCTCTCTCTCTCTCTCTCTCTCTCTCTCTCTCATAAACTAACACATAAAAGCAAAGATATCTATATTCAATACTAGTTGACATAAAATTATATCTTCTGCCAATATACATTTCCTAAAACATTTGACCTAATTCATCTCTCTCTCTCTCTCTCTCTCTCTCTCTCTCTCTCTCTCTCTCTCTCTCTCTCTCTCTCTCTCTCTCTCTCTCTCTCTCATAAACTAGCATATAAAAGCAAAGATATATTCAATACTAGTTGACATAAGATAACATCGTCTACCAATATACATTTCCTAAAACATTTGACCTAATTCATTCATCTTTCTCTCTCTCTCTCTCTCTCTCTCATGAACTAACACATAGAAGCAAAGATATCTATATTCAATACTAGTTGACATAAAATTATATCTTCTGCCAATATACATTTCCTAAAACATTTGACCTAATTCATCTCTCTCTCTCTCTCTCTCTCTCTCTCTCTCTCTCTCTCTCTCTCTCTCTCTCTCTCCCCGAGCGCAACTGGGGCTTACGACAACACCCAGGTGGATTAATGAAAACAACAATACCAGGGTACGGGTGGCTAATACCCCTGTTATTGAAAACCACTAAATGTAATCGATTGACAAACTCTTTCCAAAAAGAGAGTAACAAATTGGGTAATTTCTATTGGCCTTCCTCTCTTTTTAATGGCTCCCCCGTGTAGCAGAATTATTTGTCAATAGAACAGGATTGATTAATAGAAAATTGATGGTGCAGGGATGCAATGAGCGTGGTTTATTTTCAGAGAGGCGAAATGTTGGCATGAAATTGACTGTCACGTGCACTTTGGTAGGTGATATGACTGACGTGGTTAAAATGGGTGTTTGTTGTCGCTAATACATCATGTATTTTAAGGACGTACACGCAGACAAATCACTTACACATGTGTGTGTGTGTGTGTGTGTATACACCTGATGTGTGTGTCTGTATGTGCATACTGAATTAGCAAAAATACCTCCTTTCATACCAAGCCATAATAATAATTACTATTTAGACATACAGAAATCTATGATTTAATATTGTATTTTTCTTCAAATCTCTGCTCGTTACTGTCATGCTATCACATTTGCATTTGACTTTTCCTAAATCAATATTAACCAGGGGCATAAGTGACAAACAAACAAAAAGTTAAATTAACGACACACACAAAATTAACATGTTAAAACGTAAGCTAATCTTTGACTTACAGAATCTGAGATGGGAAAGTTTAGATTAAATGCTTCTGAGAAATAGAAATAAGCTTATATAAAGCGTTCAGCTTTCATTAACAATAAGGTTAGGCGTCAAGGTCTCAAGCTGAATGGACATAAATAATGCAGCGCCAGGGAAACCTAATCCAATCATTAATCAATTCAGTTTATGTTCGGAATCTTTAGTTGAATAGATAACCTAAAACCAATCATTATGCAATGATATTTTGATCGTATATGAAATGTAAATACAACCTAAAATTTATCAATATAGGAACAAATAAAGACAAATTTAATGAATACAAGAAAGATTAGCATAGAATAAGCTTAATGCAATACTTAATGAAGAAACAGAAAGCACAGGCAACGAACGCACCCGTGTAAACAAACATGAACCAGGGATCGCCACTGGCGTCAAAACGAACGCGCCCGTGCAAACAAAAATGAACCGAAAATCACCATTGATTGCAAACGAACGCGCCCGTGTAAACAAAAATAAACCAATAATCACTAGCGCCATCGCAAACAGCGACCATCAACTGACAGAACACAATAGACCATTAGCGGTAATGGAGTACCGTGTAGCCCGGCCAATCAAGCTAAATTTCCAATACCGAGCGGTAATGGACGCCCCGCCACTATCGAGCCCGGGCCAGTTCTACTATCGATTAGGTACCGAGAGATCGTACACGACCGATGAATATTGTAGAACGGTTGTTAATTGCGGATTCGTTGCTTATTCAGCGGCGGTGGCTCGGTATTCCCCTGTTTTGAGGAAAGTTTCCATCTGGGCCTGACTTCGGTTCAAAACAGGTATCGTACTGGGGAGGGAATGAGCCGATGTTTTCACAAGTTAGAATGCATATATTCATACGTTTGTGTGTATGTATGTATGATACGTATTTTTCATTTCAGCAACCGTACGTGTATAAAAAGATATTTATTATGATTTTCAAACAATATTTGGCACTATCTCTAAATGTAATCCAGAGAAATAGATGCCTAGATGTTTGTGTGTTTGTACGTGCGTATGTTTGCCATGCATTTATCACCCCCTGCAACCATAAATATATGAATAAAGACCCTCTTTATAGTTTATCAACAATATTTTACAAAATATCTCTAATTTATCACCCCTGCAACCATAAATATATATAAATAAAGACTATTTTCGTAGTCTACAAACATTAATATGACACTATCTCCAAATTCACTCCACGTATATAGATTCCTTGAGAGTCTGTATGGACTTACAATTCGTTTTATGGGGTTGGATCCTCTTATAACTCAATCCTAAGCTCACAGAGAGAAAGTTAAGGTTTAGTTATTTATAGGAGTTTATTTATATGTATGTGTATGTGTTTGTTTGTGTATGCGTGTGTGTGTTTGTGTCTGCGTGTGTGTTCAGCAAACACCACGATCGACCAGCGTCCTCGGATGATGGAGCCAAAATGGAAACCGGTCTCTGGCCATGTAGCCGAAGATGGACCTTTTCAAAGCCAATTTCGTCGGTGAAATCGAATCTTGCTTCGAAGGGCCTGCTTCTCTCTCTCTCTCTCTCTCTCTCTCTCTCTCTCTCTCTCTCTCTCTCTCTCTCTCTCTCTCTCTCTCTCTCCAATGAAGACTCTCAATCTCTTGAAACGTGAGGATAGGTTGTCCTATTTTCTTTAAAAGTTAAGTCTTCTTCGTCAGTCGTTCTATATCTAAGCAAATTTTGGTCAACTTGATGACTTATCAGCTTATTTTTCTTTCACCTTAAAAGGTTTAATGAGTCATCTTCTGTATTATCCTAAAGTCAAGACATCCTACTCCAAATTATAGAACAGGGTATCCTGCAAAAACCAGTCCATCCTTCAAATATAGATCTAGAATCCTTAGGAAACAGGTCCTTCACCAAATTATAGGTCAGTATATCCTTTATAAAAAGTCTTTTCTAATTAAAAATCTAGGTAAAGTCTCGTCTTTCAAATTACAGAGTAAAATATCCTTCAAAAACTAGTCCATCCTTCAAATATAGGTTTAGAATCCTTATCAAACAAGTCCTTTACCAAATTATTGGTTAGGATATCCTTGAAAAAAATCCTTTCCTAACTTAAAATTCTAGGTAAAGTGTCATCTTTCAAATTACAGAGTAAAACATCCTTCAAATATAGGTCGAGAATCCTTAGGACACAGGTCCTATACCAAATTATAGGCCAGGATACCCTTAATAAAAATCCTTTCCTAATTCAAAGGACCAGGTAAGGTGAGAAGGAGGTTGAAGGTGGGGTTATTAGGCTCAAATTGCGAGGTCGAACTTCCTAATCTGACCCAATTCCTCAGACTCTTGACGGTAAATGAAGACACTAATCATTCTTCATTTTTAAATTGCGATTCGGTGAGTTTAACAAAAAGGGAAGACGTTCTTAATATTTGTTTTTTATGAAGGAAATATTTTTAAGAATTTTTTTTATAAAGGTATAATTATAATTATCACATCTAAATTATCCATACGAGTTTTATAATGTGATGGAGATAAAACACACGTATAATATATATATATATATATATATATATATAAAGAGAGAGAGAGAGTAAATGAAAAGAGGTTAGGGGAAGAACAGAAGAATAAGAAGACAGAAAGTACAAAAATGGTTAAGAATAATGGAAACAGGAAAAAAAAATAAATAAATAAACGAGGTAGCAGAAGGAGAGTATAAAAACTCAGAATTAAATGAAGCCAGAGTAATTAGAGAATAGCTAAAAAAAAGGGAAAAGGGGAAGATAAATGAGAGAAAAATACGTAGGGAGAATGAAAAGGAGAAGCAAGAGGAATATAAAAAAAAATTAGATAAGAAGCAATCGCCACAAAGCGAAGTATTTTAATACCAGACTTCCATTAAGAGACAATTATTATTTCTCTCTCTCTCTCTCTCTCTCTCTCTCTCTCTCTCTCTCTCTCTCTCTCTCTCTCTCTCTCTCTCTGTGAGCTTTCAGTCATGAAAGGTTCAGGCTTTCTCTTTCATAATTTAAAATCTCTCTCTCTCTCTCTCTTTCTAAGAGAAAGCATGGTGAGATACTATGAAAACCTACATCTCGAATGTTTAAATCTTTTTCACCATAAAAATGAAACAGCAAAGTACAGAGAGAGAGAGAGAGAGAGAGAGAGAGAGAGAGAGAGAGAGAGAGAGAGAGAGAGAGAGAGAGCAAAATTCAATGCAAGATACTGCAAAATACAATTATCTCTCTTCACTTGGAAACCATTCATGGGATGCGAATATCTTCTCTCTCTTTTTTAAAGAACACAGGAAAAAGATAATAGGCTCGTCTTTGCCTAATGGGATTCCTGCATCAAGAACCTTCTTTTTATTGGCCTTTTTTTCTTTTATTTTTATTTATTTTCTTTCGGCTGTCGATGTTTTTATTTTCGTTTTTCCTTTGCACTCCATTCTTTATTGTCTGTGTCTTAGATATGTTATTTTCATCCTGTTTAGATAGTTTATCTTATGTCTCTGTATTTGCTTGTGTAGTTATTTTTATCTCTCTCTCTCTCTCTCTCTCTCTATCATTCCTTTCTCTTTCTACCCTTCTTCTTCTTCTTCTTCTTCTTCATCGTCTTCTTCTTCTTCTTCTTCTTCTTCTTCTTCTTCTTCTTCTTCTTCTTCTTCTTCTTCTTCTTCTTCTTCTTCTTCTTCTTCCCTCGTTCGTCAGTTCCGGCGCCTTAACCTTTGCTGGTATTTAAGGGGGGAAGCGCCCCCTACACCCCCAGTTTCCATTCTCTTGTTTCGGTAACTTTATTAACAGCTCGTTTGCAAAGGCCGCGGTTTACGATTGTTTGGTATTCATGGACCTTTTAGAGAGAGAGAGAGAGAGAGAGAGAGAGAGAGAGAGAGAGAGAGAGAGAGAGAGAGAGAGAGAGAGAGAGAGAGAGAGAATACGACCAATATATTATCCTAATGACGACTTGTAACTGTTCTGAAGACAATTATTTATTTTGTAAAAAACTGTTTTCCGCTCAATGCAAATGTTTCAGGAACGCGGCCATTACTTTAATTCGCAAGTAAAATGATTCAGTGTTTGTGAAGGCTGCTATTTTCTGCTCACTGCAAATCCTTCCTGAACGCACCCTTGAAATAGAATGCCTCTATTTTAAGGTAAATTCTCCTCGTAAGCAACCATAACAGCTTTCCGTTCAAGGTAAATTTCTCCGTGAATGCTTTCATAACAGCTTTCCGTTCAAGGTAAATTCTCCCTGAACGCAATACTTAAACACTCGCCCAACAGTTTTACGTCCCAAGTAAAACCACCCAACTGAACGCAACCACTTATCATCCGCCCACCTAAAGTAGCCTACTTTCTTCCAATATGGCTAAAGTAATTCATGAATCTCTGTCACCGTTACTTTTTAAAGATCCTGGGGCCATTGTGGGACGATCATTAATATCAGAACTTCGATTTCCTGTCGAGATATGAGCTATTGAAGGCTCGAAATCTGTGTAAGGAATAATAACTCGCCATTTTCTTGATATTTTTTTGTGTGTCTTGAATTTAGGCTAGAGTGTGTTTCTGTTTGTGAATTTTTTTTGTTTGTGGATTTTTTAGTTTGTGCGTTGGTGACATGTAAACAACAGGAATAATAATAATAATAATAATAATAATAATAATAATAATAATAATAATTGTAGAGGTAGGAAATTGGGTGGACAATTATATATAAAAATTCTTACAGTAGTAATAAAACACAAAATAATAATAATAATAATAATAATAATAATAATAATAATAATAATAATAATAATAA
>NC_089774.1:8816032-8851032 GCF_040412425.1 Macrobrachium rosenbergii | reverse complement strand
TCGCTCTCTCTTTCACTATCACTTTAATATTATTTCTCTCTCTCTCTCTCTCTCTCTCTCTCTCTCTCCATCTCAACTTAGAATGCATTTCTCTCTACCTCTCGATTTAGTGTACATTTCTCTCTCTCTCTCTCTCTCTCTCTCTCTCTCTCTCTCTCTCTCTCTCTCTCTCTCTCTCTCTCTCTCTCTCTCTCTCTCTCTCTCTCACACACACACAATTTAAAATACATTTCACTCTCTCTGTCTCTCAATTTAGGATACATCTCTCTCTCTCTCTCTCTCTCTCTCATGCATTCACAAGTTGCTTCTCGAATGCCAAATGAACACATATCATAAATTCCAAACGCCCAGCTGGACAATATATAATTACCTTCTGCCAAGCGAATGTAATTAGTTACTGATAATTTCCATAACAATAAACAGTGAAGATTCGCAAATACTTGCGGTTGATCGTAAGCTGGAATTCAAATCGACTTTGGATATTAATATTTAAATAAATGAAAGATATTAATTTTTGCTGTCAGCCAATTGGTCAATTATTATTCTCAAGTACATGGTTCTGATAGAGCCCATTCAAGTTAGTCTATTACATATGTTTAGTTTGGATATTTGTTAAGTATTTCATGACTTTAACTAAGTTTTATATAATATATATATATATATATATATATATATATATATATATATATATATATATATATATATATATATATATATATGTGTGTGTGTGTGTGTGTGTGTGTGTGTGTGTGTGTGTACCATACACACTACACACTACATCCTCCTGCTGAAAATATTCAGCTCAAGAAGTATTCAGAGAAACATCTCACACATACACACACACATACACTCAAACTCCATCAGTTTGGGATTCATTTCTGCATTTGCTTCTGAATCGACTCAATATTGCTTCAATGGTGCTTTTGTCGAGTTCCTGGAAGGGATTAGGACTCAGAGCAAAGGGTGGGGGATGGGGGGGGGGAGTCTAAACATCCACACGCGGAGAGGAGGAGGAGAAGAAGAAGAAGAAGAAGAAGAAGAAACCAAAATAAATAAGTAAAAAATGCCCCAAAGTTTCTTCGGCGCAATCGAGTTTTCTGTAGAGCGTATATAATGCTGTATGGAACTCTCAGCCACGGCCCATGAAACTCTCAGTTGCGACCCACTAAAAATTTAGCTACAGCCAGGTGGTGGCCTGTGTTGTTGGCACCTATAGCGATGCCAGAGGCACGATCATGGCTGACTTTAACCTTAAATAAAATAAAAACTACCTAGGCTAGAGGGCTGCAATTTGGTATGTTTGATGATTGGAGGGTGGATGATCGACATACCAATTTGCCGCCCTCTAGCCTTAGTAGTTTTTATTTTATTTAAGGTTAAAAGGAGCTTTCAGAATCCTTCAAGCTGATAATTTAACCAGATTTTCTTAACAATTCTCTGAATTTCATTTTTGGTTTATTTATGGTTCATCGATAAAATACTATAATATCCTTTAGTTACCAAACCATTAAAATCCTTGAAGCTGAGAAATTATGAAGATTGCGTTCAGTATTTACTGGCAATTTTTGCAGTTTATTATAATTTACAGACAAAATATTATGATATCTCATACAACTATTCCTTATCAACCCAATCCTACCCTAAGCCAAGATCTGAGGAGTTCATTTCAGGGTAAATTTTAACAATGATTGTAAATTTAAAACTAACAGATTATGAGAAAGTTCATATGGAATTAGAAGAACGAAGATTGTATTGAAAATATACTTAAAAACTCACAAATTATATGTATGTTTTATAGACAAAATATAAGATCCCACTAAACTATAATCATCAATCCAGTCCTATAAATATACATCAACAAAAATGCCAAAAATACTCTTGGCAAAATACGAGAAAACAATAAAATTGAAGCCTAAATCTGACCAATTCAAAAAAGCAGCAAAACAAATCAGACAAATATTTGTTTTACGAAGACACTCGATGGATCTCAGCTTTAAGAAGCTTTTAAAATAATCATTGGGTTATGTAAGAACCCCCCCAAAAAACCCGGAGATGTAAGACACTTTGTAAAGATAAGTACGAGTGTTTACCATTCATCCAAAACCCTCGGTATTGAGTCCACCCGAAGAATGTAAATTCTTGAGGGACTTAGTAGTGATTCTCTCGCTTTCGGGAAGAGGCACAAAGGAGGCACTAGAGAGACGCGGAGGACAGTCGGAGAAAGGGAGAGAGAAAGAGAAAGAGAGAGAGTAATGTGTCTCTCCATTACAGGGATTAATCATATGCTTTCTGTAATTCCACGTGGCTGCGTGAGATTAAGAGAACCATTACCCCATCCTTTCTCGGATCCCATTTTCCACCAGGTGGAAGGAGGTGAGGCTTTTGTGTGGCACAACAATGACGGTTGAGCTCGTCCACATTTGTATTTTCTTTATTTTCTTTTTATTTTCTCTCTTTTTTTTGGGGGGGGGGGAGGGTTAATGTTCGTTATGTTCCCGATGTGGATCCGGGCTCACAAAGGCTAGTGATTTAAAGTAATCACATTAGATGTGATTCCTGACTACTTGCGATGTGAAGGGACATCGATGTGTGTTTGCGTGGATTGGGAGGGGTCGTGGATTGGGAGGGGTCGAGAGAGAGAGATAATGTTCCCCCATCTTAAGAGGTTTGCATGGAATGCTAGAGAGAGAGAGAGAGAGAGAGAGAGAGAGAGAGAGAGAGATAATGTTCCCCATCTTAAGAGGAGCCAAATCTTTGCATGGAATGTTAGAGAGAGAGAGAGAGAGAGAGAGAGAGAGAGAGAGAGAGAGAGAGAGAGAGAGAGAGATAAGTTCTTACTCTTCAAGAGGAGGGAAATCTTGACTACACTGAATGCCAGAGCAAAGAGAGAGAGAGAGAGAGAGAGAGAGAGAGAGAGAGAGAGAGAGAGAGAGAGAATCTTAGAGAAATCTTGACAAACCCTCCTTATTTGATGAGTGCCTTCGGAAGATACCGAACGGGGGGAAATAAAACAGTTTTTGGAAACCCAAGAAGGGTAAAACTCCTGTATGTTTTACCCCCCAAAAAGGAAACCTGACTTCAGAAGAAGTCTCTCTCTTTACCTTGAGACGAAATCTAAACTGGCGAACGTTTTCTCTCTCTGTCTCTTGTTTTGTTTACCATTTTCCCGGATCGTTTTCCCGTGAGGACGTTTATGAACGTTTTATTTAAACGTTTGTGTGTGTATGTGGGTTTGTTTGTGTTTATACCATACACATATACATTCACAAACATACATACACAATTGTTGCAGTGGTTTTGGCATTGGTTGTGTTAATTGACGGAGGAATATTAAAGCATATAATTATATGGATTGTGATTTGGGTTTAAAGGCTTGTAATAATAATAATAATAATAATAATAATAATAATAATAATAATAATAATAATAATAATAATAATAATAATATTTTTTATCAAAAATTATTTTAATTTTTACTATCACTGCGATCGCAAAACCAACAACAGCAATAATAATAATTATAGTAATAATAATGATAATAATAGTATTAATAAAAGTAGTTATTATTATTATTATTATTATTATTATTATTATTATTATTATTATTATTATTATTATTATTATTATTATTATTTCAGCAAAACTGCACAAACGATTATTTTGACATGAATAATAATAATAATAATAATAATAATAATAATAATAATAATAATAATAAATTATTATTATTATTGTTATTATTATTCACCCTATATATATATGCAATATATATATATATATATATATATATATATATATATATATATATATATATATATATATATATATATATATATATATATATATATATATATATATATATATAATAAATAATAAAAAAATAAAAAAAAATTTGCTTAAAAGTGACCTCTGTTATGAAACCTAGGTTGTATAGAACATGAATCTGAAATACAGTAGTCCTGTATTTTTCATACATTTGGCATAAACTTTAATGTATGAATAAATTATGGTTCCTGCTATAATTTGCATTTTATCACAATAAATAATTTTTTTCAATTGGTAATTAATTGGGTGATTATGAATGTTATATTATTGATAACTAAATTTATTTTTTTTTAAGTTTGATTGAAAATATTTCGTGGAAAATTAACATTGGAAAAAATTGTTAAATCAAAATGATTTACATTTTGTTAACATTAATTCAGGATTTATTACTGAGAGAGAGAGAGAGAGAGAGAGAGAGAGAGAGAGAGAGAGAGAGAGAGAGAGAGAGAGAGAGAGAGCATAACTGTTTCTCTGTCTCTGTCTCTCTCCGCTTCGGTAAATGTTTTCTTGATAGAGCAGTAATGAATGTGATTCAATATTCTGATTGATGGGATTGAAATTCGTACTCCGTTCTCTCTCTCTCTCTCTCTCTCTCTCTCTCTCTCTCTCTCTCTCTCTCTCTCTCTCTCTCTCTCTCTCTCTGTACCAATCTAAAAAGATTTAAATAGATCATGAATCATCTAAAAAACATTTTCTGTTTAATCTTGGAAAAGATTACTTTCATTTCACTCAATCTGCAAAAAAAAAAAAAAAAAAAAACACTCCACAAAGTTTACTCCATCCAGCTCCCAGCAAAAACACCACCCAAACCGTTCATTATGTTCCAGTGAACACTTGAACACAACAGCTGTTGTGTGGGAGGGTGAACAAAAGAGAACCGATGAACAAAAAGAGAACAGAACGTTTATGAACGCTGCCTCGTTCTCTCTGCTTTAAAGGGTTATGAAGAAATACCTAGAAATATCTGCTTAAATAGTTTCCCCTCGCGTTCAATTAGCTAATTGTTGATTGGTCCCCGTCACTCTCCATTCCCAGGGCACCCGCCTGGGATCTCTCTCTCTCTCTCTCTCTCTCTCTCTCTCTCTCTCTCTCTCTCTCTCTCTCTCTCTCTCTCTCTCAATGTTGATTTATCTTGCTGGATAATTAGATTTTATTTTACCTCACTCAGTGAAACCAATATTTCCAAAATGAATAGATTACAAGTAATTTCTCTCTCTCTCTCTCTCTCTCTCTCTCTCTCTCTCTCTCTCTCTCTCTCTCTCTCTCTCTCTCTCTCTCTCTCTCTCTCTCCTTTAATACTCTATCTTGATTTAGCACGCTGAATAATTAGATTCCATAGCCCCACTCTGGTATAAAACCACGTACTCAAAATAATGAAACCAAAAGATTATTTCTCTCTCTCTCTCTCTCTCCCTGGAATAAAATCATCACATAATCAGGGCAAAATTAAATTATCCTTCCCTGTGCTAAAATTTGTATTCTAAATGGTAAAAACAAGAGAGTATGTCCAGTTGAAAAGGAAAAGATATTTATGCCACACATAATTTATGGCAAAAAATGCGTTTGGATTCTCGTTACAAAATATGAACCATAAATAATTTTGGGAAAAATTCACCTACTTTCTCTTTTATAAAATACGCACCCAGGTAATTTGAGTGAAAGTTCATCTTCTCTCTCTCTCTCTCTCTCTCTCTCTCTCTCTCTCTCTCTCTCTCTCTCTCTCTCTCTCTCTCTCTCTCTCTCTCTCTCTCTGTATGTTGATTTAACCTTCTAAATAATTAGATTTAAATTCTCATTCTCTCATTTAAAACCATATTTCAGAATTGAAGGAGTCAGAGTTATCTCTCTCTCTCTCTCTCTCTCTCTCTCTCTCTCTCTCTCTCTCTCTCTCTCTCTCTCTCTCTCTCTCTCTATGTTGATTTAACCTTCAAAATAATCAGATTTAATCCTCCCTCTCCCATCTGAAGCCACATTTCTGAACTGGGGGAATTGACAGTACTTTCTCTCTCTCTCTCTCTCTCTCTCTCTCTCTCTCTCTCTCTCTCTCTCTCTCTCTCTAAAGCATACTTCCAGGTATCCCACGATTCCGTGGCTACACAAGTAATACCCAGCTTCTATAATCCCCAGTACTTTCTGTGGCCAGTGGAAAGTGCAAAGGTGAATTTGCCTTCTGGAACCGCGTCATATTCGGAGTGCCTTATTCGTGCTGGGTTCGTGGTTCTCTCAGGTCAGGTGGTTTCGATTCATATTTACCCTTCGTCAGTGATTTTCAGTTCCTGTTTTTTTCAGGTCAGGTATTTTCAGTCCCTAATTTTTTTCAAGCCAGGTATTTTCAATTCCTGTTTTATTCATGTCAGTTATTCTCAATTCCTATTTTGGCGTCGTCAGTCATTTTCAATTCCTGTTTTGCCTTCGTCAGTGATTTTCAGTTCCTATTTTTTTCAAGTCAGTTATTTTCAATTCCCATATCTCTTACGTCAGTTATTTTCAGTTACTAGCTTTGGTTGCGTTTATAAATGTGGTTATTTTTCGTCTGTGCTATTTCAAATCATTTTAGTGATTTGATAATTTCTATTCATTACGGTCATGGAATTATTATTTTCAATTAAGTTGTTTTATCAATAACCTTCATAACCTCTTAAATAAAAATTACTTTTTAAAATTATTCTAGCTTATTACATCTTCACTATCTTAAACTACCGTCATTTACTACCTGACCTTTTTTTATGAAGGTGAATTTTTTTTTTATTGTACATCATAAGAATTTTGAATTTTGAAGATTTTTATCACAGCTGTTTTGGTAATTCACTTCCTAATGTTTTTAATCCATTTTTATTGAAATGAAATTTAATATTATTATTAGTATCCCTATTTGAAGACATTATATTCACAGCCAAAACAGTACATATAACTCTTTGAATATGTAAATTTTTATTTTCTATGTTAATAGCACTCTTCACCAGTTACTGAATTAAAAAGAAGTAGATTCCTTATCGTATTATTTACATTTTAATAATCTAATTCTTATCTATTATAAAATAAACATACCTTTCCTGTAAGTTTCAAAATTTGCTCCATTTGACCAAATCTGACATTTACCACTTAGACATTGAGACGAATCTTATCCCCTACAGAATAGAGAAACCGCGTGAATTCCAATTCCCCACAATTCCCCAGGCCCTGGGGAAGTGTTTCATCTTTATGCATGGAGAAATGCAGTGGGGAAGAGGTAGTTTGAGGGGAATTTGCATGGGGAAATGAGTTATTGCTAGGGTTATAAAGTGCATATGAATATTTTCAATTTAGGAGTGGACGGTCCGCAGAGTTTCGGGTTATGACAGGGGAGCCCAGGTGGAAATTCTAGTTAAAGGGACAAGAAGAGAGAGAGAGAGAGAGAGAGAGAGAGAGAGAGAGAGAGAGAGAGAGAGAGAGAGAGAGAGAGAGAGAGAGAGATTTGACGTGTCTTTCGTTATTCAAAACATATGAATATTTTGAGGTTTAAAGGGAGAGAAAGAGATTTGGCTTTTCTTTAGTTATTTAAAACATTTGCCTAGTTTTAAGAGAGAGAGAGAGAGAGAGAGAGAGAGAGAGAGAGAGAGAGAGAGAGAGAGAGAGAGAGAGAGAGAGAGAGAGAGAGAGAGAGCATTCTAATTCAATTTTCAGGAGAGAGGGCTGCAGAAAAATTTAAATCATGAAGCTTTTGTTATTCAAAACATTCGTCTAGTTCGAGGTTTAAGAGAGAGAGAGAGAGAGAGAGAGAGAGAGAGAGAGAGAGAGAGAGAGAGAGAGAGAGAGAGAGAGAGAGAGAGAGAGAGAGAGAGAGAGAGAGAGAGAGAGAGAGAGAGAGCGAAAGTTAATTCAGCCATATGAAGAAATGCATGCAAAGCAATTTGAATTACTTCTGATTACTCTAAACATCTGTCTACATTGCAAGAGAGAGAGAGAGAGAGAGAGAGAGAGAGAGAGAGAGAGAGAGAGAGAGAGAGAGAAAAGATTTACTCTAATACAGAAATGTTCTGCAAAAAAAAACAAAAATTAAAATTATCTTTGATTATCCAAAACATTTGTCCAGTTCGTGGAGAGAGAGAGAGAGAGAGAGAGAGAGAGAGAGAGAGAGAGAGAGAGAGAGAGAGAGAGAGAGTTGTATGACGAGTAGGAGGGTCAAGTGTAGGAGGGTGGGGAGGGGGAGGGGAATGAGGAGTGAGGAGTGAAAAGTGAGGAGTGAGGAGGAGGTGTTTAGAGATTACGAACACTCCCACATCTTTAAGCGAGCATTTCAGGTCTGTCCTCGCTGGCCACGCCCCGACACAAACCTTTGTGGTGGCATGACTGGAGACTCATTGTAAAAGAGAGACTCGCAGAGACTCGTAGAGACTCACTGAGACTCGCAGAGAATCGTAGAGACTCGTAGAGACTCTGGGATTCTTTGCTATAAGGCTGAGGTTTCAGACTCATTTGGGATATTCATATTCAGTGCAACGGCCTGACTTATTTTAAAAGCGAGACTCTGAGACTCGTAGAGAGACTCGTAGAGACTCGTAGACTCGTAGAGACTCGTAGAGACTCGTAGAGACTCGTAGAGACTCGTAGAGACTCTGGGATTCATTGCAATAAGGCTGAGGTTTCAGACTCATTTGGGATATTGAGATTCAGTGTTATGACCTGACTTATTTCAAAAGCGAGACTCGCAGAGACTCGTACAGACTCGTACAGACTCTGGGACTCATTGCTATAAGGCTGAGGTGTCAGACTCATTTGGGATATTCAGATTCAGTGCTATGACCTGACTTATTTTAAAAGCGAGACTCGCAGAGACTCGTAGAGACTCGCAGAGACTCGAAGAGACTCACTGAGACTCGTAGAGACTCACTGAGACTCTGGGATTCATTGTTGAGACTCGTAGAGACTCTGGGATTCATTGCTATAAGGCTGAGGTTTCAGAGTCATTTGGGATATTCAGATTCATTGCTATGGCTTGACTTATTTCAAAAGCGTGACTCGTAGAGACTCACAAAGACTCACAGAGACTCGCAGAGACTCGCAGAGACTCGCAGAGACTCGTAGAGACTCGTAGAGACTCGTAGAGACTCTTGGATTCATTGCTATAAGGCTGAGGTTTCAGACTCATTTTGGATATTCAGATTCATTGCAATGGCCTGACTTATTTCAAAAGCGAGACTCATAGAGACTCAGAGACTCACAGAGACTCGTAGAGACTCGTAGAGACTCACAGAGACTCACAGAGATTCATAGAGATTCATAGAGACTCACAGAGACTCACAGAGACCCACAGAGACTCACAGAGACCCACAGGGACTCACATAGACTCTTAGAGACTCACATAGACTCTTAGAGACTCACAGAGACACGTACAGACTCACAGAGACACTTACAGACTCACAGAGACACGTAAAGACTTAGGGACTCTTTGGTATAGGGTTTCAGAATCATTGTATGGTTATAATCTGAGGAGTATTTAGACAGTGTAGTGTTTTACGAGACTCGAGACTCATTGTAAATGCAAGATTCATAGAGACTCATATAAACTCATAGAGACTCGTAGGGGCTCTTAGACTCTTTGCCACATGGTGGAGGTTTAAGACTCTCATGGCAGGAGTCTTGGGAATATTTAAATTCAGTGTAATGGGCTGAATAATTTAAGTATTAAGACTCATAGTTAATATCCTGATTAAATCACGTATTTAGACTCACTAGTAAAGAGAGACTCATAGGCTCTGGATTCTAAGTCAGTTGGTGGAGATTTTAGACTCATGGCATGACTGGAATTGTCGAAGTAAATGTAAATTTAGACTACTTGTTTAATGTACTAAAAATTAAACCCAGGAATCGTGAAAGTTAGACTCACTGTGTAGACAAGATTCATGCATTCCAAGACTTCGAGGAACTGGTGACTAATACCTGAATGACGAAAACTATCATTATTCAACCTTTTTAGAAGAGTTACGTTTGACCCACAAGGAACGAACTTACGACCACAAATCACATTCAAAGTCACAAGAGTTAAAGTCCCTTTTCTTTTAAATTTTTTTTCTTACAAAGCAGCATCCATCAAAGCCACTTCATCAGAGGCTTCGAAGTCAAAGAACTTCCTTCCTTCGATCTTCGAGAGCTTTTAAAAGTAACTTCCACCATGGCGGAGGAAGTTCTAATCAAACAGAGATTTGGGGGAAGTTTTGTGGGCGAGTGTATTGTGCCTGGATGCAGAAGTCGGGAGAAAAATAAACAAAATGAAACTCTGATTGAAATGGAATTCTCTCTCGTTCGTTCACGAAATTTTTTGAGTAATTTCGAGGATTTTTTTTTGTAAACACGGATATTCGTGATACAATATCTGCATTTAAGGATGGATGTTTTCGTAAAGACGAACATTCGTGATACAATATCTGCATTTAAGGATGGATATTTTCGTAAAGACGAACATTCGTGATACAATATCTGCATTTAAGGATGGATATTTTCGTAAAGACGAATATTCGTGATGCAATATCTGCATTTTAGGATGAATGTTTTCGTAAAGACGAATATTCCTGATGCAATTTTTGCATTTAAGGATGAATATTTTCGTAAAGAATATTCGTGATGCAATATCTGCATTTCAGGATGGATATTTTCGTAAAGACGAATATTCGTGATGCAATATCTGCATTTTAAGGATGAATATTTTCGTAATCACGCTCATTCGTGATGCAATATCTGCACTTCAGGATGAATATTTCCGTAAAGACGAATATTCCTGATGCAATATTTTTGTATTTAAGTATGAATATTTTCGTAAGCATGTATATTCGTGATGCATAATCTGTATTTCAGAAGGACTTTTCGTATTAAGAAATTTGCATTGACACGAATATACTTAGGAAAAACATTACTGAGTTTTTATTTCTAGGAAATAATAAAAAAAACTTATTTATCCAATACATATTGCTTTCATGCAATAGCAAAATCACGTAAGAATTGAAAAAAAATTCCTGTATTAAAAAAATCGAGGAAAAATAAATTATGTCAATGTATAAAAATTGTGAATGTTCTAGTGATTTATTTAGTTTTTTCTGGCGACACATGCTTCCCAAAATGTTCATGTTCATAAATCTATATCTATATCTATATTCTATATATATCTATCTATATTACAAAATTCCAATGTGATTCATTTTACAAAACAAAATCCAAAATGAATGCAACAATATTTTTGCAATAGTCTTCAACAATGCAAAACTAAATGGAGCTTTTATTGTGCATTCAATTGTTCTATCCGTGGCTTAACATTCCCACTGAAGAACAAAAGGTGAACATTTATCAAAATGTTCACAAAATGTTCCATAACATCTCGTCAATTTTTATTTAGTCAACTTTATATATATTTTTTAATGTGTATTTCTTCCACTCAAGAGAAAAATGAAGTACATTGGCTAATAATAATAATAATAATAATAATAATAATAATAATAATAATAATAATAATAATAATAATAATAATAATAATAATAATAATAATAATAATAATAGTGGTTTTGAATTCTATGCACCAACAAAATAGTACACACAAGGAAAGCCTAATTCTGTTACCTGAGCACAAAACCAATTGGAAAACATAAGTTTAACTCAGGCATTCTCTAATCATATTTTCGCTTCCTGGGAAAGTTTGGAATATTCCAGAAAAAAAAATATTGTAGGTCTTTATTTGCAACAAGATTATTAGGAACAACCTTGATATTTTGTAATAATTTATTTTTAGTTATTATTTATTTGTATCTGTAATTCCTGTTATCTGAATTTTCTCTCTCGTTATCTTTTGTTCCTTCATTGTAATTCATATGATGTCATTATCGCATTATTCTCATTATAATTTATGTATCGTCCTTTTTTCCTATCTATAATTCCATATCTATCATCATTAGCATTTTATTTTCATGCATTTATCCCAATTCCCGATTCCCACTTTTCTCTAATTCCAGTTTTACCAACACAACCCTTGTAATTAGAGCCGTGTAAACACATTCCCAGGAACGCGTCTTACATACAAATGGGAATGAACCTGGAATTGTACTACTCTTGGAATGGGGTGCCACTCGAATCCACTTGGAATGGGAATACGCTTAGAGGAACAATGATTTTGTAAACACAAACTTTAGGGGAATTGCAACTGACCTAATTTCTGCCACATCAAGTTTGTTTAAAATTTTACGATGCCTTAAAAGAATAATTATATTTTGAGAATTACATTTGACGTAATCCTGTTATGCATTGAGTTTATTCAGAGATATGAGGCTCTGAAGATGATTACATTTTGAGAATTACATTTGACCTAATGTCTGTTATATAGTAAAGTTATTCAAAGCTTTACGATGGTATAAAAACGATTAAATTTTTAAAATTACGTTTGGCGTAGTGTTTGTTTTGTCTGTTACACATTAAATGTAATCAAAGCTTAACGAAGCTTTGAAAAACGACTACATTATGCTAACAGCATCATAAAATATGATTATATTCGTCTACCTTTTAAGCAAAGAAAAGACTTTGCACAGATTTCTAACTGACAATCTCTATTACGAGTTTGGATTTATTAAAAAAAACTTTTAAACCATTTAAAAAAATACTCTTACACTGAGAATATAAAAAAAAAAAATCTCCTGCTACGCATTCAATTTGTAATCCCATAAAATCCCTATAGATATCAATCTGGCCCCCCCAAAAAATATATATATAAATAAAAAAATACACCTCTTTCCAAATCCTTTAAATTACCATATCCGCTATCCTAACCCAGGCGCACTGGGGGTACACGCCCCCCCGCCCCCCATCTTCCCCAACCCTCTGTCAATCTCTGGGCTTATCCTTAATAAATATTCAAAAAGGTAATTGAAATACGGGGCGGTGTTGCTTTATAAATCCTGTACCCCCCTGTCAGCTTATTTCCAATGGCTTCTTCAGCTTTTCCAGAATGGTTCGTCCATTCTGTCTGCGAGAAAGGCGTCATTTGTTCTCTGTTTATCAAAATGTATCGTCTGCTGTCTGTCTAACTAGGGAATCGTGTTATAATATTCTGTTTCTCAAAATATCTCGTTCGTTTTGTGTTGCAAATTTTGTAGTAAATCTTGTCTTTTAAAATATTTATGGATGGAAGAATTATCACTTTCATTCATCACACTGGTATCATTATTCATCATTTTATTGTCATAATGTTTCGTCTGGTCTGAACCTACTGGAAAGGTTAGATAATTCTTGCTTTATCACAATGTTTCGTATTATTACTTTTGAAAGGTGCTAAATATAATTTTTGGCAAAAATAATGTCTTGGTAAACTTATTCAATGGACAATGTTTTGATTATTATTATTATTATTATTATTATTATTATTATTATTATTATTATTATTATTATTATTATTATTATTATTATTATTATTATTATGGATATAAAATTGCTTTTTCTTAATCAGGTCTCCATTTACTTACATAAATCTATACACATACACAACTACAAACATGTAACATAAACATACATACACATACAAATATATATATATATATATATGTGTGTGTGGTGTGTGCTGACAAACATACACACACACACACAAACACAAGCAGACTCATACTCCTCGCAAACCAGAAAAACCCCAGTTGCGAAATTATGTTTTTTTTTTCTGTCCTCAAACACGCTTGGGGAAACAACCCCAAAAGGAAACTATCTTTCACGTAGTAATTAGAAGTTCAGACGATGTTTTCTTGATTTCTCAAGTGCCGTTGAAGGATCCCTAATTAGGAACGGATGGCAAAACCGGTCTGACTGAAATTCGAGGGTAGCTGAAAATGAAGTGGCGATCTCTCTCTCTCTCTCTCTCTCTCTCTCTCTCTCTCTCTCTCTCTCTCTCTCTCTCTCTCTCTCTCTCTCTCTCATTTTTTCTTGGGAAAGAGGGTTTGTCGAGTGTAGACTTTTGGTAATTTTTTCATAACTTTGGAAAGGTGGATTCAATTTACGAAAGCTGAATATAAAATAGATGGTGATGGTCTTATATGTCTAATTGGTTCGGTGGAATGGTTGGTTTAATATGAACTTCAATTTTGTATTTTTCTTATAACTAGAATTGGGGAGCAGTATAGATTTTATACATATATAAATGACCCTACCAACTTACTATATAAGTACAAAACTAAACACAAACATTCTCAAAAAACTTCAGCATAAGAAAACAAACAAAAATACCTTTAAAACCAAACCCAAAAAATGAACCTCTTTAAGCTAAATGACTCAATTTTCCTTAATTACCCTGGCAACCTTCTCATCCAGTTAAGCTGGGAGATAAGGCCTTATCTTGATTGAAGATGCTGAGGAAAAATGACCTGGTAAATCAGGTGTGACCTTAGGTGACCTTTGACCTTAGATATTTTAATTATGAAACAGATTTTATTTAACCTTCCCCAGAAGGTTACATTCTTCATATTGCATTTTTAATTGGGTGGGCTTCAGAGGTAATATTTGTATGAGAGGTAATGTTCCTATCAGAGTTAATAGCTGTGTTAGATTGGCTGATGTTTATCTAATGTTTAGATATTTTGGAAGGTAATATTTTCATTTTCAAGCGTATCAGTGAATGGTTCAAATCATAGGCTATGTTCCTACGAAAGTTAAATGATAGATTATATTAAGCTTTCCTGATTTAATACAAAATCATTATTATTTTTTCTTAATATTTTTTAGATAAAGCTTTCCTAATTCAATCCAAAATTAGTATAATTTTTAATTTTATTTGTGGAGATATTTTCTGTTATTTATTTTCAAAGGCCTCTCTATATAATTAATATTTAATAAAAAAAATATTATATCAGTATTAAACTCAATTACTTTTATTCTTGTCACCATTTGATTAGGCAAAGAGTTGCATTAAACATTTTTACAATAATTTTTTCATACCAGAGTTAAATGAATTATTAAAATTAGAATGATTTAAATTTTCATGACCTAATTTTTTCGATGTTTTTCAATATGTTTCATTGTTCATTAGCTAATGTATATAATAAAGTTATTTATTATTTATACATCCTTAAGCACAATTATTGAAGGATATAACAATATTACACCAGAGGAAAATCTAATGGCTAAATTCAATGTTAATATTTATCCTTTTTTTCAGAAATTGAAATTCAGTAATTTAGTTCATCTTAGAGGTACTATGAACTATTTCACAGTTATCAAAACAAATTCAAAAAGAAAATTAAGTGAAACCCTTAAAAAAATGAGTATCTCTCTTAGAAGAACATATTAAATAAAAATTTTTGGGTAATTCGTGTTAGTGCAAAAAAAAAAAAAAAAAATAAATAAAAAAACCATTCCTCCTCTTATTCTTGGAATAAAAAGACAAGAAAAAACATAGAATAATAAAAAAACTAAGCTAACTCGTGAGTGGAATAAAAACAAAAGTAAGAAAAAATTGTTTATTCTGGCAGAACCAGTTGGAATACACCTAAAACTTCCCGTGGAGATAAATATAAACTTCCTGACCAACTTCAGTGAAAGTACCCAGAACTTCTTGGAAAGGAAAAATGGATTAGACCATTCAAGATATCTAGGAATGCATCTCTCTCTCTCTCTCTCTCTCTCTCTCTCTAACTGAATTGGAGGAGTTATAGAAAGAGAGTCTCTCTCTCTCTCTCTCTCTCTCTCTCTCTCTCTCTCTCTCTCTCTCTCTCTCTCTCAAACTGAATTGGATGAATTATAAAAAGAGTCCTCTCTCTCTCTCTCTCTCTCTCTCTCTCTCTCTCTCTCTCTCTCTCTCTCTCTCAAACTGGATTGGAAAAGTAATAGGAAGAGGGTCTCTCTCTCTTTCTTTCTCTCTCTCTCTCAAACTGAATTGGAAAAGTAATAGAAAGAGGGGTCTCTCTCTCTCTCTCTCAAAACTGAATTGAAGAAGTAATAGAAAGTGGGTCTCTCTCTCTCTCTCTCTCTCTCTCTCTCTCTCTCTCTCTCTCAATAGGTGAGATTCTTTAACCCAATAATTATCAAACGCATTGTGTATTCGTATGAAGACACATGTCTACCTGAAGCATTTTAATAATAATAATAATAATAATACTGTAATAATAATAATAATAATAATAATAATAATAATAATAATAATAATAATAATAATAAATCCGCAGTTATGTATGTGTAGATATAATTAAAGATAAAAATATGTACAGACGGCTTTCGGGAACCTATTCGATTCCCCTTTCAATCTGGCGTGGCGAAGCAAAAACACTAAGTAAAAATTCGAAGATTCTCAAAAACAAGCGAATTGGTTATAAACTAAGGAACAGATCGACAAAAATAGATCAGGCAATGCCCTCATTTTCTGAGGACTGACCGCCATTCGTGTGGAACGTCTATAATAATAATAATAATAATAATAATAATAATAATAATAATAATAATAATAATAATAATAATAATAATAATAATAATAATAATAATAATAATAATAATAATAATAATAATAATAAAGTTAAAATGAAAAGGTTAATAAATTTCTTAAGTCATTAATTCTCCAATTTTTCTGTTCCAGGTATGCAATTCAAGCTGTTTTCATCTCGGCAATACTTTGAATATTAAAAGTAAGTTTATTTTTTTTTTTTAAGATTTTATCAGTTGCTGTTTGATAATGATTGATGCTTATTCATTCTGTCACTAAGTAATGAGGTAATAATAATAATATAATAATAATAATAATAATAATAATAATAATAATAATAATAATAATAATAATAATAATAATAATAATAATAATAATAATAATAGAATCTAATGTATTCTTGGCGAATTTTCATTTGATTCACAAACATACATTTTTATTAAAACCTTAAATAATAATAATAATAATAATAATAATAATAATAATAATAATAATAATAATAATAATAATAATAATAATAATAATAATAATCCCCACCTCTTATGTCTTTTCCCTGGACATCAGCTTCATAAACCATGTATGCAAATGAGAGAGAGAGAGAGAGAGAGAGAGAGAGAGAGAGAGAGAGAGAGAGAGAGAGAGAGAGAGAGAGAGATGCAGGATTGTGGAATAGTAATCTGCTCGCGGTATTATTATGGTAATTCTGTTATGTTATTCTCTAGACCGCTATGGTGATAAACACAGGTGTGTGAGTGTGTAAATATACACACGGTCTTGCACACATGCATTCATTAGAGCCAGGTGTGTGTTTGTTTTCCACGTGTTTATATTTCTCGGAGTGGAGTTGCAGTCCAAATGGTGTTTATGTTAGTTTTGTCTTGCTTTTCAAAATTCAAATTCAAGATTTTATTCATATGAACACAATTTTTAAATACACAAAAGTTGTAGGTCTTGAAAGGTAATAGCTTTTTTAAAAATTTATTTCTAATATACATAACAGGGTCATTAATCACATCTATACGTTAATTAAGATATATTCTCAATTACCCTATTGGTGTCTGGACCTTAATGTGACTGCCTAACCACAAGAGCACATTGTAAGTTAACTAAATGAAATTTCATTCACATATCTTATCGATATTTTAAATGATTGATATCTTAATTACTATTTTCTCTTAAGAGAACCATTGCAGCTTATATGTGATTGCTATAGTACGTTGTGAGGTTTTTCTAACAGAAATCTCAGTCATAATTTAAATTTTACTTAGATGATTGTGAATTAAGACAGAGTAACAATTATAAGAAGATTTTGATGTTATAACAATTATAAATAATTTTTATATTTTTTAATAAAATACTTTAATTCGTGATCTGTATGAGAGAGAGAGAGAGAGAGAGAGAGAGAGAGAGAGAGAGAGAGAGAGAGAGAGAGAGAGAGAGAGAGAGAGAGAGAGAGAGAGAGAGAACTGAGGTGTGAATCCAGAGACACTTACAGAGGTCACGATGACCTCAGATCACCTTTTTCAGGTCAAGGGTGTTTCCTCACCATGTTGACTAAACCCCTTTAGAACTGACTTTGATTTCCAGAGATCTCTCTCAGAGGTCTCTCTGACCTCTCTCACCTCTCTCAGGTCAAGGGTGTTTCTCACCATGTTGACTGTTTCCTGAATTTGAACTGATAGATTTCCCTCAGATCTCTCTCTCTCTCTCTCTCTCTCTCTCTCTCTCTCTCTCTCTCTCTCTCTTTGTTTCCTGAATTTGGGAAAGGATAGTAGAAAGAAGGCCTCTCTCTCTCTCTCTCTCTCTCTCTGACTGAATTCGAGGAGTAATAGAAACAAGGTCAATCACTCTCTCTCTCTCTCTCTCTCTCTCTCTCTCTCTCTCTCTCTGACTGGATTTGAGGAGTAACAGAAAGAAATGTCAATGTCTCTCTCTCTCTCTCTCTCTCTCTCTCTCTCTCTCTCTCTCTCACAAGTCTATGATCTAGTTTCGACGTGTTTGTAATTCTCCTTCATCCTACTTACGAATTATCAGTTCTTTCCTATTCTTCTCTTTAATATCACTTTTTGGGGCCAAATTTATTGTTATTCTTCTAAAATCGTCCGAATTCAGTTTCTCCCAAATTCATCTGAATTCCTTATTCCTCATTTTTGTTTTGTTCAAGTAATTTGTTTAATTATTTATAAAAACCCCTTCACAGCCATAATATTGTGTAAGGAAATAATAATAATAATAATGATAATAATAATAATAATAATAATAATAAAATAATAATAATAATAATAATAAAATTTGTTACTCAAAGCATGAAAGATCTCAAACCTTGAATACAAATAACAAATAACAAATAACATTCTTATTATTCAAATTATTCAATTATACCAAGTATTTCCGCTTCACAAAAATCTCGCATAGTCGTAACTCAAAAAATATAGGCCAAAATCTATTAGAAAATGTAATTGCTTTTTGGGAAATAATTCCTGGGGTTTAGAAAATAATGACATATTCAATTACAATCCATTATACGTACAATTAAACGAATGTTTATAATTGTCTTAATTGCAACGATATGCGAAGAGAATTTTTACAATTCGTTTTGGTTGTATTGAAATAATCGTTGCAAGGAGAATTTTTTTTTTTTTTTAAATTGACTGCCCAGGCCAAAATGGAAATATATGAAAAATAATTTTTGAGTTCGTATTCAGCTGAGAAATAGACGTCTGCGCCATCTATCTATTTAACTGTTTATATATTTATTAAATTATTTACCTATCTGTTTATCAAATTATTAATATATTTATCAAATTATTTATCTATTTATCAAATTAGTTATCTATCTATCCATTTATCAAATTATTTATCTATCTATCCATTTATCAAATTATTTATCTATCTATCCATTTATAAAATTATTTATCTATCTATCCATTTATCAAATTATTTATCTATCTATTTATCAAATTATCTATCTATCTATTTATCACATTATCTATCTATCTATCTATCTATTTATCACATATTTCTTTCTATTTATCAAATTATCTATCTATCTGCCTATCTATCTATCTATCATTTTAATATTCATAAACTAAGAATAATCTACTTCTCTCAAAACTAAACAAAAAAAATAAAATTGATCTGACTTCGAAACTGGAAAATCACTACAGAGTCTGAAAGACACACTAAAAATCTAACTATAATTGCAATATCTCATTTACCATTTACAACCTACACCATTATTTTCTTAAAGTAATTACCTGTTATTGTAACGGAACTCTAATGACACGAGTGTTTAAGAGAAATAAACTATATCATAACACCAATGATTTTCAATTCAATTTGAAACATTTCAAGATATCCTGGGAATATATCACGTAACCATAAACAGCACAGAAATAATTTACAAAAGCACTAAACAGAGTTTTACAATTCTCAGCCAATCACAAATTCCAATAACAAAACCCACCTATAATCGAAAATAACAAGAAAATAATATAATGCTGAAATACACTGATAAATAACAATCATAAGATTCTTACCTTACCAAGCAGGTGATATCTTTAACTGGTAAATCCAAAGGCACTTTTTACACTCACAAATCAATAAGATAAAATTATTCTCCTACCACTTGCTTTCGAAGTTAAAGAATTATAAACAAAACAAGGACGGTAGATATTGAAAGTAAATCTACCATGGGTAGGCTACACGACTGCCATCTATTGGCCAGATGACGAATTATATGTTTATTTCTAAAATTGAGAAGTTATAATATAATTATAATTATGAATTATTCTAAGTAGAGTATTTAACTTATAGAGAAAACCGGTTTAATGATAATAACAAGTAATAAAATTAAATTGATGTTTAGTGATAACTCTTGAACTTTACAGGTACGCATCTAGATATACAATAATGAATCATTGCGTGTTATTATAACACTGTTATGTCATTTGTAAGATATTTGTCATAATGAACTTACCTCTGTCAGATAAGTTTAATGTTTTCAAATTTAAGTTTCCAGTTTATATATATATATATGTATATATATGTATATATATACATACATACATACACACATACATGCATACATATACCAGGACCTACATTAAGTCCTGAATCTAAGACCAGGAAGTCTCAAAGTCCTCTGGAAGTCCGGAGGCAAAGATGCATAAGCTTTCTCTCTATTGACGTTCTCCAATTGACAGGAGACAGATTGGAGTGTCCTACAGGACTTTCCATCCTTTTATCGTGGCTGGAATCATTATTGCTGGTTTGGTTCTTGCATGACTGGAGAGAGAGAGAGAGAGAGAGAGAGAGAGAGAGAGAGAGAGAGAGAGAGAGAGAGAGAGAGAGAGAGAGGTTTGTTTTTGAGAGAGAGAGGTTTGTTTTTGCTGGATTTGATTCTCTTTCATTATATCTGTTAGAATTGCATCACGAATAGAATCAGATAAATTTTGACAGCCAGTGAATGTATTTATTTATTTATCTCTCTCTCTCTCTCTCTCTCTCTCTCTCTCTCTCTCTCTCTCTCTCTCTCTCTCTCTCTCTCTCTCTCTCTCTCTCTCTCTCTTCAGTTAGTTAGTCTATCTGTTAAGAATTGCATCACGAATAGAATCAGATAAATTTTGACAGCCAGTGAATGTATTTATTTATTCATCTATTTCCACACTTCTCTCTCTCTCTCTCTCTCTCTCTCTCTCTCTCTCTCTCTCTCTCTCTCCTTAATAATAACCATTTTCATGACTAAAAAACCTCACCTTCAGCCGAGTTCCTCTTCCAGGAAGGAAAATTAAGAGATAAAACCGACCGAGGAAAATTAAAACCAAGCCAAACTTCACACAGAAACTTATCCCTGGGAAAAGCTTGTTACTATTTAATGAGGGGGCTTCCTGTTTTCCACTCACGTTCTGTACCTGTACAGAATGTTTGTTACTCTGCAGCCCGAGATGGCTCGGGACTTATCAGGTCTCTCAAGTTCTAAAGTGCTGGAGAGAGGAAGGAGAAGAAGAATAATAAGTCTGCCTTGGAAGAGTTTGGTGGTTTTAAAAGGACAAACAGGTTGGTTAACTTTGTAAGATCTGGGGGGGAAGAGGATGTGGAAGAAGAAGTGGAATTTGAACAAATAAATAACGAAAATGAGTTTAATGAAATTAAAATAATGATATGAAATCAAATAAGATTAAGGAACGACTTAATAAGACTGGGAATGTTTAAAGGTAAATACTAGCCTAAATAAACTATTTCAAAATTAAAGTTAAGCAGAAACAATCGACTGAGATAAAATTAAAATAAAAATGATTTTTTGAAGAACAATATTTAAATACAAACTATAAGAAGACATAAAAATTATTAGAAAATATATGTTTATATGTCCGTGAAAATAAATCTAGGATTATGATAATAGGAAAGTATTCAATTTGATTTACATAATAATAATAATAATAATAATAATAATAATAATAATAATAATAATAATAATAATAATAATAATAATAATAATAATAAATCTAAAACAATACCAAAAGGAAAAATAAGTAAGATAAACGCAATAAGAAAGAAAAAATAAATCTGAAACAATACCAAAAGGAAAAACAAGTAAGATAAAAAAGAAAGAAAAACTGAGGTTAAAAAAATCACACAATCACTGCCAATTGTAAATGTCAACACCGACCCACACACAAAAAAACACACACACAAAAAAACAAGGAAACCTTGCAGGGAGGAAAAACGCCCACCTTTGACAAAAACAAGGACACACAATTAAAACTGACGGAAGACTTCCCGGAAAAAAACCTTGGATAGAAATTCTTGGGGAAAACTCGTAACAGATATCGCCGATGTTAAAGTTGGCGAGAGGTTGTTTTTCTTACGTTAGATTCCAGGATGAGTTTTGTTTAGCTTTTTATAAGGAGGAGATCTTGAGAGAGAGAGAGAGAGAGATGTTTTCCTTCTGTAGTCATGGATACGAATTGCGCATTTTTTATATTATAAAAATAATGATGTATGTGTGTTTGTGTGTATAAGTATATAAGTATGTGTGTTTGAGAGAGAGAGAGAGAGAGAGAGAGAGAGAGAGAGAGAGAGAGAGAGAGAGAGAGAGAGAGAGAGAGAGAGAGAGAGAGAGAGAATTCCATTAATAACACGAAAGTCACTGATCATTATGATGACCACATTTGACGATTTGAAATTACTAACAAGAAGAAATATTTATTCTTGCCTGCCTTCACCTGTCTGGGAGTTTACAGACAGACACGTACAAACACACACATATATTATATATATCATATATATGTGTGTTTGTAAGTCTGGTTATCAGGTTTTTCTGTCCAAAAAAATAAAAAAACTTTAGATTTTGTTTTCCTCATCGACTTTCAATACCAATTTGTCAAAGTGTAGTGGAAGGAAGTTGGAGTGTTAGCCTGAAGAACTTCACACACACACACAGAGAGAGAGAGAGAGAGAGAGAGAGAGAGAGAGAATATAATTATACAAAATTTATATACACAGATTATAATGAAAAAAAAATTAATTATAAAATTCAATATGATTACAATGCTTCCCTTTTCCATTCACAAAATATCAAAAAGAGAAACGAAAATTTTTCTTTATTTTTTAATTTATTAAAGAAATAGATGGACAACATGAATAAAAATGAAAAATAGATGAATGATGAAAATGAACTGAAAGCACTGGAGACTTATTCATATAAAGAAAAACCAAGGGTTTTGTATTTGTGTCTTGTCAAATGTCAGAGAATTTTAGTTTTTGAGATGAACATTAAAATGTAGCTTGAGGTTTGCAAGTGGTTTGATTTTGGGGAGACCAAGTTTGAAAGTGGTTTAATCTTGGGGAGACCAAGTTTGAAAGTGGTTTAAATTTTGGGGACCACCAAGTTTGAGTGTGGTTTAGTTTTGGGGAGGCAAAGTTTGAAGGTGATTTAATTGTCTGAAGGTCAAATTGAAGGTGGTTCAATATGTTGTTTAGTACCTGATTACGTTTGAAAGTTCTCAATTGGATATTTAAATCATGAATGAAGTTTGAAACTTCATCCATGAAGGTCACTAAATGCGTTTGAGGCTGAATGAGTCTCAGGTTGAAAGAAGGTTCGAGGAAACGACCAGATTCCAAAACCAGTAATTTGAGAATAATCGAGGAACTGAAAAATGATGCAGAAGTGAAGAAATGATAAGAGATAAATAATCCGCGTGTTTTCAGAGGTTTGAGGGTAAAAGGGTTGAGGGGAGGGAGGAGGGAGGAAGTAGGAGGGAGGAGGAGGTAGTAAGTGAGGCGGTTGTGGAGGAGGGGGCGAGGAAATACGACCCACAATCCAATAAGAGATAGAAGGAAGTTGTCATACGCAAAAACATTCTCCCGGATAAATGTCGTCGAGATTCTCAAATCCTTTTTCAAGAACGCGAGGAGATTTCACACACAAAGAGGACGACCAGAGAGAGAGAGAGAGAGAGAGAGAGAGAGAGAGAGAGAGAGAGAGAGAGAGAGAGAGGATTTTAAGAGATTGTATTATAAGTTGTTCCATTAAAGAATTAGTGATCTTTTTTGAATACCAAATCTTTGTGGCAATATAAATACACTTCTTACAGAGAGAGAGAGAGAGAGAGAGAGAGAGAGAGAGAGAGAGAGAGAGAGAGAGAGAATGTTTGAAGACTATACTCTTCATTATTCCCTGGCAAAATGATATAATCTCTTTCGAACACCAACCCTTTGTGTCAATATAAAGACGCCTGTTACTGAGAGAGAGAGAGAGAGAGAGAGAGAGAGAGAGAGAGAGAGAGAGAGAGAGAGAGAGAGAGAGAGAGAGAGAGAGGGGGCAGCTACGCTGTAGGGACTCACTCCAGAGGCCCTTTTATCCCAGAGTGCATCTTCAGGAACCAATCAGTCTTTCAGGCCCGCTGAATGCTCCTTCAAGCCCCTTGATTGCAGATGTTCCAGTTGTGTAAGACACGAGAGAGAGAGAGAGAGAGAGAGAGAGAGAGAGAGAGAGAGAGAGAGAGAGAGAGAGAGAGAGAGAGAACCCCTTCCTTTCGTCATCTCCGACACGGGCAAAGGAGGCCTTCGCCCCATCCACTGGTAATCAGCTGGAATTTCTGGAACAAAAGTCTGGAATGGGGGAAGGAGGGTGGCAATCGATCTTGGGCATCGTCTTGTAAAATCCCTGGAAAGATTCCAGGAGGCTCCAGGAATCAGGTAGGCCGTCAGACAATACAGATGGACAGATTGACAGCAAGAGGGACGGATTAGAGTTCTATGGGGGTCTGGAAAAAGCTGGTTAGTCCCTGGAAGGTTGACTTTGTCGACGTCCAGACTTTCCAGGGAAGATTCCAGGAGACAGGTAGATAGTCTGGAAGGTTGACTTCGTCGACGTCCAGACTTTCCAGGGAAGATTCCAGGAGACAGGTAGATAGTCTTTGTTGACAGGTAATGCAGACAGGAAAATGACAGGATGATATTAGACGGTTCGTGGGTAGCTTTGTGATAAATAGATAGGTGACATTAGCATATACGAGTGAGTCTATAGTTTTTAAAAATGAAAAATTACTTTTTATGAAAATTATAAAAAAATGGAATACGATTATTAGAAGAATTAAGTTCATACCATTTTACTTTTAAGCAATAGAATGAATGGAAATATAATTATTTTAAGACGAAAAATAATTTATGGAAAAGTCACTGCATTAAACAGTGAAACAGCTTTTATAACTCGTATATACACACACACATGCATACATACATACATACATACATACATACATACATACATACATACATACATACATACATACATACATACATACATACATACATACATACATAAATAAATATATTTTGGAAGCATAATATTCACACCGAATAAATAATGCGTGTATGCACACTTAGAAATAAAAAAAGGATGACATTGATATATGCAAAAGTACACAATATGCGTATATTTATATACATAAATATTCATATACAGGAAAGTATACAGCACTTATATATGTATATCTAACTTCACATCTGAATACTTATATCTTTTGAAACTTTATCTGTACATTAACATTTAAAAGCATTTAATGTCAAAACCTTCCTTCCCTGTGTGAGTATGTTTGAGTCTATCTTTGTGTGTGTGTGTTGTGTGTGTGTGTGTGTGTGTGTACACGAGCGCTTGCTATAGCAAGCAATCAATCCAGCAATTGTTATTTGAGGGGAAAACCGTGGGGGAAATCTCCGTCCCCTCGCATTGCAAGTTGCAAAAGGGTACAAAAAACAAGAGAGTGACGGTGTTCTCTTTGACGGATCACAGTCAAAGTTTATTCTCCGCATTTTGTTTGGTCTGAACAATTCGGCTGATGGTATTGGTCGCTTTTGGGTGGTTTAGATTGATTCTCGGACTTGGTAATTAGAAAAACACTAATTTAGTAAGCTGTCAGTAATTTTGTAAGTTATTGGAAGCAATAAATATAATGACTGCTCAGAATTGTATGCACAAAATCATTAGTGTAGTCAAACATAAGAAATTTGTAAGTTACTGAAAACTACACAAATAATAATATTGGTCGGTTTTGGGTGGTTTAGATTTATTCTCGGATTTGGTAATTAGAAAAACACTAATTTAGTAAGTTGTCAGTAATTTTGTAAGTTATTGGAAGCAATAAACATGATGATTGTTTAGAACTGTATGCACAAAATCATTGGTGTAGTCAGTCATAAGTAATTTGTAAGTTATTCAAAGCACAATAAAAATTCTCAGGATATAGAAGATAATATTCCTAGGGCCATTATTTTAAAGTATTTTCTAAATAACTGCGTGTAATATTACTTTTTCTAGTTCAATTATATTTTATGTTTAGAACTTGTGAAAGTTTTATTTCTTCAATAGATAAATTCTTTCAGACACTTGATAGATAATAATAATAATAATAATAATAATAATAATAATAATAATAATAATAATAATAATAATAATAATAATAATAATAATAGATGTGGTTTTATTATTATTATTATTATTATTATTATTATTATTATTATTATTATTATTATTATTATTATTATTATTATTACCCCAAACCCATAGCCCATCCTCATCACACCATTGAACACAAACTGCTCATTGTGGCGTCACAATCAGCACCGAATTGTGACCCTCATTAAAAAGAGAATATTTTTTTTTTCCTTCTGGACCCAAAACCAGATTGATTTGTTTGCTCATTACGGTGAAATTAGAGTCACCTCTGTTCATTAGGAGATGATTTTCGCTCATTACCTGCTGGGGCCAAATTCTGCGAGTTTTAGTGTCTTCTTAGTATTATTATTATTATTATTATTATTATTATTATTTATTATTATTATTAAATTATTATTATTAAATTAATATTATTATTATTATTATTATTATTATTATTATAATTATTATTATTATTATTATTATTAATTATTAGAGGAAGCCATGAACAAGAAATAAACAGTATTTGAAATAACTTTTAGATATTAAATTAAATAATAATTGCAAAATATTATTATTATTATTATTATTATTATTATTATTATTATTATTATTATTATTATTATTATTATTAGAGGAAGCCATTAACAAGAAATAGACAGTATTTGAAATAACTTAAGATATTAAATTAAATAATAATTGCAAAATATTATTATTATTATTATTATTATTATTATTATTATTATTATTATTATTATTATTATTATTATTATTATTATTATTATTATTATTATTATTATTACACCCAAAACACCCAATAATACATCATTCTAAAGTCTAACCACTTAACCACGACAAACCAAATGGATCTTCACTCATTCTACAAGACTTTTACGATAATTAACATAAAATTAACATAAAAAACATCCAAGAGTATTAACATGGTAATTACTGCTCTAAGTCATTTATCATTCTTAAGCATTACGAGCAAACTTTTCCATCTCGTCATTTGCAGTAATTTAAAGCAATAATTACAGTTACAGTTTAATTAGATCTGCGAGTAATTTTCAAACATGGATGCTAGATGAGTTTATCAGGCCGGGAGTGAGTGTTTGTGGGTGTTTGTGTCCGTTTTTGAGTGTGTTTTTGTGTTTGTGAAGGGGAATCCTTATTGGCATTGTACATTTTATTGTTATACGTTCAAAAACTGAAGATGAAAGTACCTGTAATAATAATAATAATAATAATAATAATAATAATAATAATAATAATAATAATAATAATAATAATAATAATAATAATAATAATAATAATAATAATAATATGTGTATGTTTATGCTTGTATGTGTATGTCTTTTGCGAATATTTCTTAGTCTGGGCATATAGTTATCTTGGTATGAAATTGTACTTACGTATAACTGTGTGGATTTTGTGTCAGGAGATAAATTTCGGCCTCTGAACCCCAGGAGAGGTAATCCGGCATTTCTACCTCTGGGGAGGAGTCTAACCTCTGAACTTCAGACACCTATGGAGAAACCAAAAAGAAACCAGAGTATTTTTAGACAACCTGAAAACCCTAAACAGAATTTTTTGATTGAAACCTGGAAGAAACCAAACATTTTCAAGACACAGCTGGGGAAACCCTAAACCCACAAACCTCCCTGCCTGAAACCCCAAACCTCGAAATCCCTATAGACTGAACCCCAGAAAAACTCAAAACCTCATGAAGAAAAAACCCCAAAACTTCAGACTTCAAGAAGCTTTCAGAATGATTATTTTTTGCCTTACACTTTAACAGAAGTTCTTTAGGAAGTTCAAAGAACTGGCAATTCTACCCTCCTTCTCCTTCTCCTATCCATGTAACTTTATTATTTCGTTTATTTGTTTTGTTTTTGTTTTGTTTGTTTCCTTCATTTGACGTCAGCACACTCACACACACACAAAAAAAAGGTGTAGCAAACTTTCTCAGGTAGCGCTGAAGCGGCTCGCCTTTGTTTCATTTTGTTTTTGTTTCCTATTATTTTTGGCTTTTGTTCAAGTTGCAAGAGCGTAAGACTGATTTCGTTTCCCAGGAGGGATTTATTTATTTGTTCTAAAGGCTTTTGTTTTTGTTTATCAAGAGATTTTACTTTTTGTTTACGCTTTGGTAAATCTTGGTGTACCCAGCTGAAGCCAGTAATTCAGATTTTATGTGGCAACGAATTCTCTTTATATTCCAAGTAAGAACTAAATTTGCACAAAAATTATGATTGAAAATGCATAAATGGACTGTTTTGGAGCACTGGACTCGTCAAACCAAACCTAAATGTGGCAGTATCAAGTCTTCCTCATAAGGCTCTGCTGATAAAAAAAAAGATATAAATCTATAAATTACGGCTATGAAAGCAACATGGAGGTATAGAGAGAGGTAAATATGTATGTATGTATGTAAGTATGTATTTATGTATGTATGTATGTATGTATACCAAACGAAAATATACCTAAAAATGAAAACCATTACGACAAAAAACAAAGCAAAGCCAACCAGTCAACGAGAGAGTTTGGCAAACTTCGGAACACCTAATAATGAGGCCGTTTCCTCTTACGAATTTCCGACCGTTGGAGCACAACTTTCTGTAGGCCTCTTTCATATTTTAGAGCTGGGATTTACTCCTCGTACAAATCCTTGCTGTATTTCTGCCAATGAATTCTCAAAGGATTTATAAACTTTCGTAACTTATATATATATATATATATATATATATATATATATATATATATATATATATATATATATATATATATATATATATATATATATATATATATATGAAATGCGATGTACCTTTCAATAGGCGCTTGGGATTCAGATATTGTAGATAAAATCTTCCTCCAACCAGCAATTAAAAAGATTAAAGAGAAACTGTCAACTGCTGTAACCTAACGGCTGACCTATGGACCTTCTGGTATAAATACTCCTTTTCTGTAACTTTTCCTCATTCACTATTTGCCTGAGGAGAGATACAGTTGGTCTCTGAAATATAGCTTTTACTTTCTACATTCAGGCGTTTTTATGGGCTCCTTTGTATTTGATATATATATATATATATATATATATATATATATATATATATATATATATATATATATATATATATATATATATATATATATATATATATATATATATATATATATATATATATATATATATATATACATATACATACACACATATAAACAAAATATCTTAATAGTTAAGAACTCCACCTGGCGGCGCGTGACCTCAAAAATAAAGCAAAAAATTCTCTGGATTAAATTTCCCTTCCTAAAGACAACACTGGAGACGCGACTTGGAAAAGTCCAAAAGTCTCTGTTACGACACAAGAACACTCGAGTGCCACTTTTAAGCAACTAACAAATTTCACACAACTATTTCCACGACTCGAGGGCGCTTCAAGGTTGAACTTGAAAAAGTATAATGAAGGGTGGGCGAACTGTCGTGGATGAAAACCTGTTTCATATATATATATATATATATATATATATATATATATATATATATATATATATATATATATATATATATATATATATATATATATATATATATATATATATATATATATATATATATATATATATATATATATATATATATATATATATATATATATATATATATATATATGTATGTATGTATATACATATTCCACCACTCTCTCACGTCTGGTATAATCTGGCTTAAAATGAGGTAGTTTTGTTTCTGATTTAATCAACTTCTAGACGTGTGTCCACAACAATCTAATTTTGACTATTGAATATACATTGAAAATATTCTGCCTCGTACCCTTGATAATAGCTAAAACACTATCATATATTTTAACACTAGAATCCTTTTTAGAAACAGATTTTTTTGGCAAAATTCTAATCTTTGAACTATAATAGGTTCTAATGTATTTTAAAAACGGGTGCAGTTTAGTTCCTAAGCAAATACTAAGTATACATGGATTCCTTTGTCTATAAATTTCTCTCAGTCTAGGAATTTTTTGGGTTACTTTATACATCTATGTCAGTCTCAACATCTCCAACATTCATTCTCCTTCAAGTCACTCCGTAACTCCAAATAAAACTCCCCAGGAAACGTTAACTTGACCTAAATTCGCTGCAACCTACTTTTGCAAAATGCTGGTGAAATCTGAAAACCATGTCTTTAATCCTTTAAAACATTTCTTTTAAATATTTATTTTTTTTACCTCCTGACAGAGCTTCCTTTTGTCTGCCCACTCCAATTCCATCCTGATTTGCAGCGGAAATGTTGACGTTTTGTTTACTTCTTCCTCAGACTAAAAAAAAAAAAAAAAAAAAAAAAAAAACTCATCCTAACCAGAATCAGGTATTGTGCTTCCCCTTACAAATCCTCTTGCCTGTTTAGATAAAATACAAGTGCTTTAATTCTCGGGTTTTTCTCACGGCATCCGTCCTGGAGTTTAAGGGGGGCGTCTTTTATATGTGTATATATATTTTCACGGAAGATTAAGATTGTGGGAAGAGAGAGAGAGAGAGAGAGAGAGAGAGAGAGAATGAATTCAGTTTTGAGGAGAGATGGTTGCAGCAATATGAGAATTATCTTTTGGTTATTCAAAAGATTTGATTCAAAAGATTTGAGAGAGAGAGAGAGAGAGAGAGAGAGAGAGAGAGAGAGAGAGAGAGAGAGAGATTTGGTTAGATATATAAGGCTCCATAAAATTGTAAATTATATTTAGTTATTCCAAAGACTTTTTAGTTTGAGGTTTAAGAGAGAGAGAGAGAGAGAGAGAGAGAGAGAGAGAGAGAGAGAGAGAGAGAGAGAGAGAGAGAGAGGCAGGAGAAGAGACAGCCGAATAAATTACCTGTGTCTTCCTAGAAAGCAAAATAACCTAAGACAGATTACGTCGGGGAAGAAGATGCCATTCTCTCTCAACCCCTCAAGAACGCGATTCCTTCGAAAACTCGTCATGTTTCCGCCCTTAGAGAAAGACGTCTTTCATTTTACCTGCGCGAGAATGCATTGTGTTGGGCCCTAAAACCGCTTTCGCATTCCCTCCGAGAAATCTATTACCCAGCAGTGGGGAAAGTTTTGTCATTTCCGCGTCATTATGCTATATAGTATTCTCGTGTCTTGTTTACTCGCCTTCATTATCATTCATTGTCATGCAAATACTCCTGAATGAATGTATAATGATGTGGAATGGAGCGGTGTTAAATAATAAGCAGTTGTCGTCAGTCGTCGCGATTAGAATCGTACAGATTAAAAGTAATTTTTATTCGTCTGGTTTTGTGGTAATGAGTCGTGTTGATGGTGTTAGCAGTTTCATCAGTACTTCTTTGTGCATATGTGCTGATATGTACATACATATTTTATTCATATATATATATATATATATATATATATATATATATATATATATATATATATATATATATATATATATATATATATATATATATATATATATATATATATACGTCTCAAATTTCAAAAGGTTCTAAAATCCGAAAGTAAAGAAAAATATACAAAAACATTATTAATAACTGCAGTGTTAACATTATGTAGACTAGCAGCAATACTGACAACGGTAATGTCGAGAGAAATAACGCTTTAAATGCAAAGGGAAATAAGGTTTAGAAAACCATAAACGGATGTAGAATTCAGGAAAAAATAATAACGACCAAAAAAAGTTTTTAAGTTTTTACAATAACCGAATAAACAACAATTAGAGTGTCTGCTAAACAGTTTAAAACAACCCTTACATCGAGAGAAATCGAAAAACAACATTTTAATTCTCCAAAAATAAACATCTAAAATAACTGAAAACTTAGATAACAAGCGAAATCTATCTTTTCTTCAAAACAAATCTTCACAGAATAAACTTCACAACACATTGTTCGAAAGAAGTTATAGCAGTGAGTTATTGAAGTCTCTCCATTTTCCCCTCATGCTTCATCGTCCAACTTTAACGAGTTCCTAAATTAATTAAAGACTTTGTCCAAATGTCATGCATCTGGCTTAGTCCTAATGGCACTAGATATTCAGGAATTTCCAGGGATTAGGACGAGTGTTCGATTCAGTGAGTCGGGTAAATGTAAGGAATTACTTGCTGTGGGATAATGCGTTTGTGTTTCATTTTTGTTGTCCTGCGTTTTTCCAGGGTTGGGTTCTGATATAAAGTATGTTTTATGTTTGCTGTAATTTTTTTTATTACTGTTTGTTGTTTTGAGTCTTTATTGGTAAGTCAGAATATATATATATATATATATATATATATATATATATATATATATATATATATATATATATATATATATATATATATATATATATATATATATATGTTACAACTCTCTCTCTCTCTCTCTCTCTCTCTCTCTCTCTCTCTCTCTCTCTCTCTCTCTCTCTCTCTCTCTCTCTCTCTCTCCCTTCAAAATCACACACGAAAAATAATTCAGTTTCGCAAAATCCCATCCCGAAAACTGCCTCGTAAGAATCGAGGAAGATAAAATAAACAAAATATAAAAATAACTGTCAGGTAAAACACATAAAAATAAACCCGTCCCGTAGCGAGAGGACATGCTAATATTTTTTATTTAATATTCAACACCAATATCAGGGCTTGACATAACAGTTTGTTATTGCCTGTACAAAAGACGAATATTGCCTGTTGTGTGATAGGCAGTAATAAAAGGGAAAAGATTATAGGTGGTTTATGTTTGCAGTTCCACACACTCTCTCTCTCTCTCTCTCTCTCTCTCTCTCTCTCTCTCTCTCTCTCTCTCTCTCTCTCTCTCTCTCTCTCGCTAAAAATATATCGGGGTATTTATTGTGCAATTAAACGCACGCGAGCCTTCGCAGAAAGGTAGAATCTGGCAATAAAAAAATATTTACTGGTAGACAAACAGAGAATATATTGCTTTTGGTTAACAAGCAGTGAATAAATGAAAAATTGATTTATCTCTCTCTCTTCTCTCTCTCTCTCTCTCTCTCTCTCTCTCTCTCTCTCTCTCTCTCTCTCTCTGAAAATTAATAACGATATATATAAATACACACACACACATATATATATATGTGTGTGTGTGTATGTGTGTGTTTTCTTGTGTCTGTGAGGGTATGTGTAATGTGTAATAATAATCTCTTTTGACTGGATAAAATCAGTTTAGAAGATTAATATTCAATTATCAAAAGTAATAAGTTTCTGTAATTCATGATTTTTTGACACTGAAATCACCTACACCTCACAATGACATAAATAATATGAACGAAGAGCTTTTTGAAAATATTTTTATCTTAAAGGATTACGTTTCTTTGCTGAGTACGATTATTGATATTTTAGACGTAAAATATGTTAAAAGCTTTCAAGCTAATATCTGTTTATTGAATGAATAATAATTTTTTTATGATTCTTTGATAAGTATATCAATATCGATTTTATTCTTATTTTACTCAGTACTATTTGAATTTTATATGAAAACGATCAATATTTAATGGTTACATTCTTGATTTTGTTTTAAGGTTCTGTAGTTTTTCATATAAATTTATTAATTCTATGCTAAGCTAAATAATCTTAGTTATCCCTTATGCGTGGAATGTTCGCCTATAGATTCCTTATCATAGCAAAAAGCTATGAAATAAAAATTCAGCTTCCTCGAGTTAAAAGAGTAATGATTATACCATTCCCATTTTCAAACGACTTCGGGAACCCAATCCAAACACAAGACAATTCCAGAAATAAAAAAAAATAAAAATCGTGGAATTTGATCCAGTGATCACGACCTCATTCTCTCTCTCTCTCTCTCTCTCTCTCTCTCTCTCTCTCTCTCTCTCTCTCTCTCTCTCTCTCTCTCTCTCTCTCTCTCTCTCGTGATATCGAAAGAATATTTCCACAAAACTCAGTTAGACATTTAATCTCCAACGAATGGCGGGTTCAAGATCAGAGCAGACATCCAATCTCTGCTCATACCTGAGTTTTCAGGATTCGAACAAAGGTTTATTGAATTCTCCGGCTGTTGGCGTGCGTGCGTGCGCGCGTACGGGCGCGCCCATTTGCGAGCATTCTTTCGCTTCGTGTGTCCACACTGGTGAATATAGGTTTTCAATACATGAAGAGGCGGACGGAAAAATGATGTAATAAGTATTATGAACCGGGGTCTTTGAGTGTAACGTGAATGAATTTTTGGGTCTTGTTTATTTAAGCAAAATGAAACGCCACTTGTCTATGCAAAACTAAACGAGATGCCCAAAAAACTAATTTACTTAGTTTGTTTAATTTAAAAAACTATGAAAAATTTAGTCTCATTTATCGAAGAACAATGAAACACGTATTATTTGTCTAAGTAAAACTAAACGCTATTAAAATAGGTAATTTAATTTCCTTTTTAAATTTCAAAATCTATGAAAAATTTAATACTATTTATCTAATAAAAATAATAATATATATCTATGCAAAAATCATCACAATAAAAATAAGGCATTAAATGACATTTTTATGTTTTAAAAACTGGGAACAGTTTAATAGTGTTAAACCAGTTTTTAATCTAAACACTGACATCATTTCTTATAAAAACAATAGAGAGTAATGGTTAATATTAAACAGGAATAACGATTGTACTCCATGTATCCAATAAATCCACAAGAGAGATTTAAAAGATATTGCAAAAATTAAGAAAAAACTGGAATACTCTACGGTAAACACTACCCATGTTTCATTACTGTTATCATCAGAGGCTCTCTTCATGCAAAGTAATATTACAGTAATTCGGTTAGACAACTCTACGGTTTAAGAAACCCACATTTAACTTACTTTTTGA
>NC_089774.1:8806032-8813532 GCF_040412425.1 Macrobrachium rosenbergii | reverse complement strand
TTCCCAATCATGGAAGCATTTATGGATATTTATAAGCATATATTCACATAAACACAGGCACAAGTACACATATAGACAGATAGATAGATAGATAGATAGATAGATAGATAGATAGATAGATAGATAGATAGATAGATAGATAGATAGATAGATAGATAGATGGACACTGATAATCACCAAAATAAAAATCAATAATTCTTTAAAAAATCATAATTTATTTTCCACCAAAAATTCCTTCCATGAAAGCTTTTGGTCCATCAATCACAATTTATTTCGAATAAGATAAACATTGGCTTCGCCTCACAATTTGAGGTTCCACAAGCTTCTAATCTTTTGAGCCTGGCGTTCGCAGTCTCTAATTATCTTTAATTAATCACTGGATGGCAATGATAATTATATAACGCATCCTGCAATTAAGGAAAAAAATAGAAGACTCGAATCGTTAATATTTTTTTTTTTTTTTTTGAGAGGAGAGACAATTGAGTAAAATTATTTCTGGAGGAAAGCAATGAGACAGTTTTGGCCAGTCTTTATATTTCACATAATTAAACCTCTAATTTTAGATAAGAATTGAATTCGTTTAATGACTTCAGATTTTACAAAAAAAAAAAAAACAAATGAAAAATTTTCTTCGGCGCAATCGACTTTTCTGTACAGCCGCTACAGCGTATAATCAAGGTCACCGAAGACAGATCTATCTTTCGGTGGTCTCGGTATAATGCTGTATGAGCCGCCGCCCGTGAAACTTTTACCCCGGCCCTATGGTGGCCTACCCTATATCATTGACAGTCGCACGATTATGGCTAACTTTAACCTTAAATAAAATAAAAAATACTGAGGCTAGAGGGTTGCAATTTGGTATGTTTGATGGTTGGAGGGTGGATGATCAACACACCAATTTGCAGCCCTCTACCCTCAGTAGTTTTTAAGGTCTGAGGGCGGACAGAAAAAGGGTGGACGGACAGACAAAGCCATCACAAAAGCTTTCTTTTACAGAAAACTAAAAAAAAGATTTGATTAACTTTTATCGAACGAATTACTTGTTTCTTTTTCATTCACTCCTCCTATTATTCATTCTCTCGTAATTTTCTTGCTTTTTCGGGTCTGGGCTGGAAAAAGAGGTATGTTTTTGTGGTAGGGACTTGTTTTGGAATGTTTCAATACTTATTGATAATCTTTAATTAAATCCTTAAAAAAAAGTATTGTGATTAATGGGGCTCTGAATAATAAGGGATCCATTTTTCGAATCTTTGGAAAACCGTAGAGAGAGAGAGAGAGAGAGAGAGAGAGAGAGAGAGAGAGAGAGAGAGAGAGAGAGAGAGAGAGAGAGAAAGAAGGGAAGGAAGGAAAAGCCATGAAATCTATTTATCGGTAGGGAAAAAAGATTTTGGATTCGCACCAAAGTATTAACAGAGAGAGAGAGAGAGAGAGAGAGAGAGAGAGAGAGAGAGAGAGAGAGAGAGAGAGAGAGAGAGAGAGAGGCACCTTTGAAATAACAGGAAGTCATCCTAAAAGCCTTAAAATCAAGTGTGTAAACACCCAGAGACTGAGAAAAAACACCCCTGCAATGCCTGGGGGGGGGGGCCACCTTCCCCATTGTGACCCGATCACGCGTGGCGCCTCCAGGAAGCATTGTTATGCCGCAGCAATTTCTGGATCAACGCCCCATAGGAAAAGATATCGGGGGTCCCCCTCCCTCCCCCCCTTGTGACAAGGACATCCTGTTTGTCCTAAGGCTGACGGCTTTTCCAAGGATGCGCTCCTAAACGGCGTCCTTTACCTCAGGATATCCATTGATCCGGGCGGGCGAGGATTGGTGGGGAAGTGGAAGGCGCTATGACTGTCAAAAGTGATGGGCTATATGCGTCTTGGGTCTTTTTCGGGTGTGACGTCTGGGACGGAGACGGTGTGAGAAATGTTTTTCCTTGGAGGGTTTTCGTTTTTATCTATTTATTCTATATTTTTTTATAATTTTTTGGTCTTAGAATAGTGACTTCTATACAGCCTAGGTTTGGCGAAGTATAGATTAAATAGTCTGAGAATAAGCTTTTAAAGAATCTGAAAATTAAATAAAATCTGAAAAGAAAAAAATAACCTTTTTTTTATCTTTTCTGGTTTTATTTACTTTTCAGAATCTTTAAAAGATTTTTAATCTTGAATAAAAGTTATTTTTCTATTTTCTAAATATATTTCCTTTACGGATTTTCTAAAGCTTATTCAAATAAAAAATTTTGTATTTTTTAAGTATGTCTATGATGAAGGATGATGTTTGGATAAAGACTGTGAGAAATATTTAATTGTAAAGTATTTCAATTTTGTTTTCTTTCATATTCTTATTTCAACTTGGTTTAGCAGCTAACAATGTTTTGAAAGTAAGACATGTCAGTATTTTTTCAACCCTTTTTAAACATTTTGTTTACTTATTACTTTTGCTAAAAGGATGAAATTTATATTGTCAGTCTCACGTGATGTGAACTTTGGACATTGTGTGTAAAAAAACTTAAATTTTTTTCAAGCCTGTCTAAAATTATGGCATCCATAAATCCTTGTTATGGGAGGGCGTGGAGTTAGGACAGAGATTGTGCAAAAATATTTGCTCATGGTTTTCCAGCAAACATTTCATTCACTGATAATTTTCTTGCCTATTTTTGTCGAAAATGAATGGTCTAAAAATATATTTCCCATAAAATTACAGTTGAAAAGATTTTTATAAAAGTAATCTGTCAAAATCCTCTGAATTTCCTTATTAATTTCATTTATTTATAGTTCAATATTTACTAAACCTTGGTATTTTAATTCTGCCTTGACATTTGCCTGAACGGTTAAGGCCACAAAATATCTATAATAATTTTACGTTATTTGCTTAACTGTTTGAACATCATTGCATGCAATTTTTTATCTGTATCTTTTTATTTAATTTTTCATCGTTATCAGATGTCTAAAAATTATTTAATATAACTTAAGTCTATTTCCTATTTATAAATGTTACTTCCAGTTCCTTTTCTTGTATAAATTATGAATATAATTTTTTCTTGTAATTTTGGATAGACAAAGGCTAAAGTCTCATTGATTCTTTGTATTCAATTTGAGGTCAATTTTACAATGATGGAGTATTTCTATTATTTTATATTTACTCATTATATTAATATTTTTGCATTACTATGGACGCATATATCAACTGGGATATTCTATCGTAACTTTTATAAATATTGAATGAAAGTTTTCTTGATAATATATATATATATATATATATATATATATATATATATATATATATATATATATATATATATATATATATATATATATATATATAATTTATATATATATATATTTATATAAATTTGATTTTGTTACATTAACTCAACAGTCTTAGTAATTATTATTCCAGATTTTTTAAAATCTATTTAGTTTGATTAGTTTGATGTACTTTTTCGTGATATGAATGATCTCATTAACTGGTTAACTGCAGAGATAACTGAATATTCATGGATAGCAGATAACCCTGATAAACCAATTTATTTAAATTTGATTCATTCAGTTGATGTATTTCATTCAGTCTTACAGATATTGTTAATTCATTTATGAAGTCTTTTCACCACGCTAGTTGCTTATATTGCATATTAGTTGTCGAGCCAATGAAAATAATTTACTTTGCATTCCATAAAGTGAAACGTGAGTGTGATATGCACAGTGACATATGAAACAGGAACTTCTAAGTCATTGTTTCATTACTAACCCTTCCAATGAAATATGAAAAAACCATTAATCATTTTTCTGAAGTTTGTGGAACTGTTTTGAATTTGCGCACCATGTTATAAAGCTCCTTACAATGGGGCCAATTCTTAAAAAAAAAAATGAAAACAATAATAATTACTATATTGTTGAAGCTTTGGAATTGTTGAAGCTTTGACAGTAACTAGATGAAAACAATAATAATTACTATATGGTTGAAGCTTTGAAAGTATGTAATAATTGAGTCAGCAACTGAAAGATGGAAATGGCAGTGAAAAAAAAAACTAGCAGTAATTAAATGACACCCAGGAAAGCCTTGTTAACAGACTCACGAAATTTCATGGACTGTTCCAAACTTACTTGACTCTATAGTGTCCTTTTGTGTAACTTTGGGTGTGCATTTTGCAATGTAGCATCTAGCATCCTTATGGATGAGAATGGCTGATGAAAACGGCAGAAATATCTTAGGAAGAAGCCATGAAAGTTAATTGCACGAGAGAAACATCCCCAATTTAGTTGGAAAGTCTCTGTGGCAGTTAATTGCATTAGAAAGAAATACTTGGAGAGTTTGGTGCAATAGTATAAACTCCCTAACAAACACACTCACTATACATGTATATATATATACATACATATATGCGTGTGTATGTATGTATGTATATACATGCAAACCCCCGAAACCTGATCAGCTACACCCATTTATAAACCCTTAAAATATCTGCCCAAACAGATGGGAAGCTGTCCTGGGCCAGAAATGCTTTCCTCGTCCGGGAGTTATTCAGGGAAATGGGAGCCACTCTACATTATGGGGCAGGCAATGGCCTTTACTTGTGTCGGTAAAGGGAGCCTGGGAAAAATGATCATTCCATTATGAGAGAGAGAGAGAGAGAGAGAGAGAGAGAGAGAGAGAGAGAGAGAGAGAGAGAGAGAGAGAGAGAGGTGCCATGAAATCTATCTATTGGTAGGGAAAAAGTTTTTGGATTTTACATCAGAGTATTAAGAGAGAGAGAGAGAGAGAGAGAGAGAGAGAGAGAGAGAGAGAGAGAGGAACGTGCACGTGGAAAATATCTAATGGTAAGGAAAAAGAATATGGATTTTACACCAGAGAATTAAGAGAGAATTAAGAGAGAGAGAGAGAGAGAGAGAGAGAGAGAGAGAGAGAGAGAGAATGTGGGGGCGTGTTTAAAGCATTTATAATGTCAACAAGGATTAGAGCTTGGCTTATAATAATAATAATAATAATAATAATAATAATAATAATAATAATAATAATAATAATAATAATAATAATAATAATAATAATAATATTTCAACAAATATTTTCTTTGAACACGCCAAAGTATTTGAACTTCTCAAAGAAAAAGAAAGACTTAAAATTAATAAAATAAATAAAATCAAAATACCTAACTAAACAAATCAAAACATAAATAAATGAATACATAAATAAATAACATAAACTACACACACACAAATGCTTTTAGCGAAAGCAAATGAAGGCAAAGTGTCACACGATCGCCTGAATGATCAACATTTACGCCTGCAAGCAAAACGCATTGCATAATCCCCACTGACTGCCGATGACGTGATTCCATCTACACATTAGACCATAAACTCCCCTTTTTTGGAAAATGAATATTCCCTGAATGCCTCCTAACACACTCGAATTGTTTTGATTGATAATCAGCGGAAGCCGACGGCCTTATTTACTGATTTCACACCAACTTTAGGCTTTGATGTGTCCCGTGATTTTTTGTACCCAGAATGACACACTGTATCTCATTAACCATGCAGGTATCTTTAAAGGCTCTGGTGATGACGTGGGGATCTGGGTTCGTTTTGGCATGTGAATTGTTTGCATGGTGATGTGTGGAGTTTTACGTTTTATTAGCTTTTAATAAAACTTTATGTCTTGTGTTTTCAAATTTGGATTAAGGTGATATATTAGTTTGCAATAAAACTCGGTATCTTATTTCTTAATTGGACAAATAGAATATTTTTGATAGTATAAAAATAAAAATAAGTTGTTTTGTCAAGAAATTCCTTATCATAATTGTTAGGGAGATTAAGAACTGATTGGAGATCCATTGATTTAATATTATCATATTTTAGAATAGTTTAGCATTCGAATTTAGATTTGGCAAGCGAAAGTGAGAAAGCTGGCGTTGGGGAAAATTTAGTAAAGAAGGAATATATATATATATATATACTGTATATATAAATACATATATATATATATACATACACACACACATATATATATATATATATATATATATATATATATATATATACACTGTATATATAAATATATATATGTATATATATATATATTCTTCTATTATATATATAATATATACATATATATATAAAAAAAAACATTGAAAAATTTATACAAAATAAGAAAGATTTTGATATACTTTTAAATCAGGAATTGAGTGCAACAAGAAATAAAGAAACCAGATTAAAATTAGCGAAGTAAATTTCAAGAAAATTGGCTGAAATTACAAAAAAAATTATTTATTATATAACCAACGTCAAAAGAAAAAATATTTTTACCAATAAAAAACAAGACATGTAAGAAATAAAACTCCCTTTCAGACATTTAGATCCCCAAAAAAGTGAAGGTCAGAAAAAAAAACAGGCAAACAGAAAAAAAGGAGAAAATAGAAATCACAACACATTGGGGAAATCTCTATTGATTTTTCGTTAATAGAACATGTCAGTCCCTTGAGTGGGAAATTTGTAAAACCGTCGCCTCTTTTTGGCTTTTAAATTTTCGAATTGTTTTTCGGGCTAACATTGAAGCGAGTCCAGTAGAGAATGAAAAGAAAGGTTATAGAGAGAGAGAGAGAGAGAGAGAGAGAGAGAGAGAGAGAGAGAGAGAGCAATGCAAAATATGGCTTTTGTCAACTAAAATCCTGCCAGGTTTTTCAGAGAAGAAGAGAGAGATAGAGTTATTCGAGGACAATAATCGATTAACCAACCTAAGAGAAAAGAAGAAGAAGAAGAAGAAGAAGAAGAAGAGAGAGAGAGAGAGAGAGAGAGAGAGAGAGAGAGAGAGAGAGAGAGAGAGAGAGAGAGAGAGATGAATAAACACAGAAAAAGTGATTGCAGATGGACCTAATATTTTAGTAGCTTTTGGGGTAATATTGAGGAACAGGTTATTAAGAAAAAGATAAGTAAAATTGGAGAGAGAGAGAGAGAGAGAGAGAGAGAGAGAGAGAGAGAGTAAAATGGGATGACAATAAACAAAAATAAACAAAGGGAAGACATAAAATCACTTGATAAACGAATAGAGAATTTAACCTCAAGAGCTGGAACTAAAACTCCGAATGGGTTTCCCCAGGAGTAATCTTTTGCAACGAGAAGATAAATTTAGGGACTTGTCAGAAACGCCAGTCTTTCGCAGCCATCAATAAAGAGCCTTCTTCCTCCCTCTTCCTCTATTCTTCACATTCTTTTCCCCTTCCTATTCTTTCGTTTTAACTTCCATTTTATGTAGTACGTCTTATTCTAAGGGTTGTCTTTACTTCGTGTTTTGAATCTCGCTAATTTTTCTTTCGTCTGTTTCTTATCAATTTTTTAGCTTTCTGCCTCTCGTTCTTCTGTTTATCTTCTTCTCATTCCTTGTCTTCTGTTTATCTTCTTTCTCTTTTCTTTCTTCCAGCTCCTTCGATATTTACTTCCTGATATTCTTTTTTCTCGTGCAGAGAGAGAGAGAGAGAGAGAGAGAGAGAGAGAGAGAGAGAGAGAGAGAGAGAGAGA